>NW_028227262.1:4250000-4510000 GCF_978045245.1 Mus caroli
TCAAAAATCCCTCCACAATACTAAACTATCAGAAGGTGTCTATGATGCAAATATTCTATATATGCATAGTTAATAATGTTTGCACAACACATCTGTCTCTTGCTTTAATTTAATCAGTGTTAGTTATAAGGTTTTTTTAAAAATGGCTTTTATTGACATGTGTGGGTTAAAAGCATAAAGCAACATTCACAACTGTATGATTTCATTTACTTGAAAGTAACCAAAAAAATGGCATCTGTGATTTCAGCTAACAGCATCCTGAGGCTCTCGCAGCTCGCCTTGAGAGTCCTGATACCAGCCTGCCCCATCTTTGTCTTTGGGTATCTGTGATGGTGAAGCATTTGCCAGCAGAGGGAGCTCTTTTGCTAGAATCCAAAGCGCTTCTCTCTCTCTCTCTCTCTCTCTCTCTCTCTCTCTCTCTCTCTCTCTCTCTCTCTCTCTCTCTCTCTCTCTCTCTCTCTCTCTCTCTCTCTCTCTCTCTCTCTCTCTCTCTCTCTCTCTCTCTCTCTCTCTCTCTCTCTCTCTCTCTCTCTTTCTTCTCTCTCTCAGAAAAAAAAAAAAAACCTGCAAACTACGAAGCAGTCCGCAGTCCGCTTTGAGGCATTGTCTTCACTGTTACATGAAGTCGCTGAATGAGCTCTGGGTAATTTAGGACTACACAGATGTCACGGGAGAACGTCGATTAATATAATTTAGTAAGATGTTTGTGGCTTGCGCTTTTTGTCTGACTACTTCGCACAACCTGACAGACCCGCCTGGATGTGCCGCGCCTGCTTTCAGGACCTGGCTTTTTAAACCCCCGGCTGGAGGGAGACACTGGTTTTTTGCTTTTTAAATTCCGCTTGGGTGTTTGTTTGCAAATAGGGTCTCACTGTGTGGCTTTCAATCCTCCTGCCTCAGCTCCACCACACCCAGATGCAGTTTAAATTTGGTTCTAAACCCGGAGACATCCTAAGTCCTGCATCTCCGAGCCCTGCTGGCTTTCTTCTCCAGCTCACTGCGTCTTACAGCGACCACAGCACGCAGTCTGTTTTGAGTATCCGAGTGGCCAGTCATCTCACAGAATCCTGGCGGGTCAGCTCTCACGTGGTTTAAATTTAGCCGCTAGGAGCCACCCGCAGCATCTGCTCCCGGGTCTCCTTGAAAACTTTTCGTAGAAAGCAAAAAGATCCAGTGTCAATCGGCGGGCAGAGCTGATGTTCCCTGAAGGGGGAGGACGTCCTACTGGACCACCACCTGCCCCATATTATTTCATTAAAAATATATGCATGTGTATATATGTGTATGTATGTGTGTGTGTGTGTGTGTGTATACACGCACACACATATATACACACATACAAATGTGTATGTGTGTATATATATTCATATATATGTATAGTTTTCTCTCGACATTTTTACATAGCCCAGGCCAGCCTGGAACTCGAGGCAATCCTCCTGTCTCAGCCTCTGCGAGGCAGGGATGACGGACACATGCCAACCCACCCCGCCCTACTTCAGACCTGGCGGTCTGCAGGTCCGGCGACTCCGCCCACTGTCTTGCCGGGGAGGGGCAGGCGCGCTCCCGTCCAGGTCGCCGCACGGTTGTGTCAGCCCCTATGCAAATGAGATACCCAGAGCGGCCAATCGGAAGCCGGCGGGGCGGTGACGTGCTCGCAGAGCCCGGTGGTATTTATAGCTCGTATTTAAAGAGCCCTGGGGAGTCTCCGGCTTGCTGGGCGGCGGCGTGGAGCTGGGCGGTGGCGGGTGGTGGCGGGTGTCCGGCGGGGGGGGGGGGGGGGGGGAAGGGGGCTGGGCCCGGACGGAGAGTGCAGGGTGCAATGGTCTCGCCCCGCTCCTAATGGTCCTTGCCTGGGCTCCTGGACAACAGAGGGAGAGCTCTGTCACTTGAACAATTAATTTTTCTTCCTTTCCCTTTTCTTCCTTCCTTTCTTTTATTTAGCTCTTTGGACAGAATCTTACTCTAACCTAAGCTGAACTGTAGACCACTGTATAACACAAGCTGGCCTGTCCACGAACTCTCAGCGAAACTCTTGCCTCAAGTCTGAGTTTGCAGACCGATGTTGCAGGCGTGCATCATCACGCCCATCTTGACTATACATACGAATTTACACACACACACATATATATATGTATATTATATACTTTAAATCATTTATTAAGCTAGGGTTTTGGACTCTCAAGCAAGAGCAGAAGATTCACTCCGACCCCACCCCAAGCCTCAGTCGGAGTCACCACCAGTAGTGGGGTTTCCTGGTACTTGCTGCTTGGAAGCCGTCTTCCTGGGGGGGAGGGGAAGACAATACGAGCTGGAAAGCCAAGAGTCGTGGGATTAGGGGGGCGGGGCAGTTGGCTAGGTGACAGTGTGATCATGGAAAATAAGATGCAAGATAGTGGCGGTGATCATCCCGTTTCAGTCGACTGATCTCCAGACTCTGCAGTGCGAAAGCAGGAAGCGCATGACATCAGAGACGGAGGAGCCCTGAATAGGACCCAGTGTCTGCAAAGCTGGCTGGCTTCCTCTCTCCTCCTCCCCTATACCTCCTATTTTATAGCAGAATTTGGTCTTGACGGTGGGCTCAGGCACTGGGTGCTGCCCCAGGGAGACACTGACCAAGTTTAGTATGCCTGGGTGCCTGTTCACCTGAGTGTATAATGACACAGACCTCAGATTCATTTAAGGACAATCAGGCTGTTAGATGGGTTTGTAGAAAGGAGCTAACCTAAAGTGCTATGATTACCACCCTAACCAAACAAACAGGTGGCGAATGGGGAGACCCTCACTAGTATGCAGGACACAAAGGCTTCCCAGCTACCTCCACAAACACAGTTCTCAGTAAGCCAGGATTGGGTTGTTATCCACCAAAGGGTCTGGGGTGTGCCTGGTCCCTTCTTGTTTTTGTTTGTTTGACTGTCTGTTTGGTTTTTTTGTTTTGTTTTGTTCTTCCTTAGAAAGGTGTGCTTGACATAGATCTCTCCAGACCAGGCTGACTTGAAGCTATGTAGTCCAGGTTGGTCTCACACTCGGAGCAGATCCAGTGCAGGATTTAACGTTGCTGTGCACAAAGCCAAGGATGAAGTGAAGCTGACTTCTGGGAAATCTGTGCTGTTGCCTCCCTTGCTTGGGGCTTGCTCCCCAGCAATTGCAAGTTTCTCCCACCTTAGCTGGACTGGCTCTACACTCAGTCCCTATGGCAGTGAGCAAGGCTGAACACAAAGGCAGTTGCTACAGCTGGTCACAGGACAGTCCTGTGGGCAACATTTGGAGGTCTCCGACACACATGAGACCATTAAACTCTCACAGTATCGGGTGAGCTGAGCCCAATTTACAGATAAGAAAACAATTCTCAGACTCACTGGGACCGACAGCTGGTAGGACGTGAGCCCGGGCCAGAGTTCACACAGTTCTCAAAGCCTCTTAGCTGCCCTTTGCACCTGTCTCTGGGAGGAGGGGCTGTGACAGTAATGCCTTTGTTCGTCCCTGCTCTCCACCAACTACAGTCACCCTAATCCTGGTTTAACATGGTAGCTGTCAGGGGTATCTAACGTGAGTTAGGAAAAAAAAATGGTTTGGGAAAACAAGGTGAACTAAGCTGATTTTCCAATTGTCTTGAATTTGTGAAAGTGCTCTGTAAAGTTGCTTAATGATTAAACTTTGGGCAGCCACTTGGCAGTGGCAGAATCTCTTCTCACTAATCGCACAGAGAACCTAGGAAACTGAGCAGTGCTCAGATGAGCTAACAACCTTCTTCAAGGTCAGACGGTGTGCACTGATCCCCTTGTGAGGTGACTGCTCTATCTGCTGTTAGACAAGAGCAGGCTGGACTAGCCTCATTTGGGAGGATGGGCTATCATTCGAATCCGATATTTGAATGAGAAACTGTAAGACCACACTTGTGAGTACTGGACACAAGAGCTCTGGAAGGCGGCCATCTGATTGATTGGGTTTACACTAATTGGGTTAACCCCAGCTGGACAGCCGGCCCTAGGCAACCCTGTGAAGCCAGAGGCTTGGTTTCCTCAACTGTGGACTGGAAATTAACCTGTCTCTCCTGCCAGTGGCCTCAAGCCTGATGTCTCTGCCTCCACTTTCTCCCCAGTCCCTTACGTGCTAGAATTTTTAGGGTGCCTTCCTAAATGTGAGAGTTTTAACACAGCCTCTTGGGCTGCCCGCGCACCCTTTGCTGCCCCAATGGCAGCTTTCGGTACCACTCATCTCTGACTCAGCATCCCTACTGCTACAGTCTGGATGTGAAAGGTTCCCACCTGCTCATATGTGGGTCCCCGGCTACTGGGTGACTTTGCAGGGATGGAACCTTTAGGAGGTGGAGCTTTACTGGAGGAGGTGGAGCTTTACTGGAGGAGGTGGAGCTTTACTGGAGGAGGTGGAGCTTTACTGGGGGAGGTGGAGCTTTACTAGAGGAGGTGGAGCTTTACTAGAGGAGGTGGAGCTTTACTGGAGGAGGTGGAGCTTTACTGGAGGAGGTGGAGCTTTACTAGAGGAGGTGGAGCTTTACTGGAGGAGGTGGAGCTTTTACTAGAGGAGGTGGAGCTTTACTAGAGGAGGTGGAGCTTTACTGGAGGAGGTGGAGCTTTACTGGAGGAAGTGGAGCTTTACTGGAGGAGGTGGAGCTTTACTGGAGGAGGTGGAGCTTTACTGGAGGAGGTGGAGCTTTACTGGAGGAGGTAGAGCTTTACTGGAGGAGGTGGAGCTTTACTGGAGGAGGTGGAGCTTTACTAGAGGAGGTGGAGCTTTTACTAGAGGAGGTGGAGCTTTACTAGAGGAGGTGGAGCTTTACTAGAGGAGGTGGAGCTTTACTGGAGGAGGTGGAGCTTTTACTAGAGGAGGTGGAGCTTTACTGGAGGAGGTGGAGCTTTACTAGAGGAGGTGGAGCTTTTACTAGAGGAGGTGGAGCTTTTACTAGAGGAGGTGGAGCTTTACTGGAGGAGGTAGAGCTTTACTGGAGGAGGTGGAGCTTTTACTAAAGGAGGTGGAGCTTTACTAGAGGAGGTAGAGCTTTACTGGAGGAGGTGGAGCTTTTACTAGAGGAGGTGGAGCTTTACTAGAGGAGGTGGAGCTTTTACTAGAGGAGGTGGAGTTTTACTAGAGGAGGTGGAGCTTTACTGGAGGAGGTGGAGCTTTACTGGAGGAGGTGGAGCTTTACTAGAGGAGGTGGAGCTTTACTGGAGGAGGTGGAGCTTTACTGGAGGAGGTGGAGCTTTACTGGAGGAGGTGGAGCTTTACTAGAGGAGGTGGAGCTTTACTGGAGGAGGTGGAGCTTTTACTAGAGGAGGTGGAGCTTTACTAGAGGAGGTGGAGCTTTACTAGAGGAGATGAATCTCTAGGGGTGAGTGGAGGCTGTAGAGCCCAGCCCTACTTCCTGTCTGCTTCTTTGCTTCCTGATCGCTGGCAAGCATGACCCACTGTGCTCCTTCCGTAGCCCTTTCCACACTATGACAGACTGTATCACCTTTTTAAAATATTATTTATTCTTTGAAGGCTTCAAACAATTATACTGTGTAAATCGATCACATCCATCCGCCACTACCTTCAACTCCCCCTGCCATCTCCCCCCACGCCCCCTCCCCCAGTCCAGTTAAACTGAAGCGGGCACAACCTTCTTAAACCGAAAACCATATTAAGCCCTTCTTTCCTTAGGGTCACAGCAATGAAAGATTGCTAACAGACCCTCAAACTTCACATGCTCCCAGAAATGGGTCCACGCTTAGCTCTCCTTCCTGCATCCCTCCCCTGTCCACCACTTTGCTTTCTCTCTGAATGCTAAAATAGACTAGAATGCTGTCCCACCTTAATACCCGTCCTATGCCCTCTGATGAAGCACGCGCTACTCTTACAGGTTTCTTTGAATGTCATTCCTTTCTGACTTTGTCTAACTCCATTCCCACCGTGGGTGTCCCTCCACCGTCGGTGTCCCTCCACCATGGGTGTCCCTCCTCTTTGCCCAAAAGGCACTGAGTGAGTCACCATCACAGCATCTAAACACTAGAGACTTAAGTGTCTCTAGTCGCTAGTCTCTGGTTTATTTGGAAGAGCTTGGGTCACACTGATTCCCTGACTTGCATAAAGCCATGTGTGTCCCTCAAACGTGGCCAGGTAGAAGAAACAGCTGAGGACCACCGCAGTGGGCTGCAAGTTCAAGGGGAAAGGGGCTGGCCTGTCTTACCATTGTGTCTCAGTTGCCCAGCACAGTATGGGAAACAGCGGATGTTCAAGAAGTGCTTGTCACACAGACTAGGAGAGAGAATCAGACAAAGTATGTTTAAGTCCCCTGGACAAAAGGCCCCTAGGGGATGTAGAGCTCAGAGATGAACTAGCCAGAAAGCCCCAGGACATTCTCAATCTCCAGCAACACTGGCGACACAGGTACACCCCAGCACTGGCAGCTCGTCATGAGTCCGACTTAGATCCTAATGCTAGACCAACACACACTTTACCCAGGGAGCATCTTCCCGGGCCCCGTCTGCTGCGCTTTAAGGAGAATCGGCTTGCCAAAGGAAGGGCTTTATTTATTTATTGCTTTTGCTTACTAAGACAGGGTCTCCTGTAGCCCTGACTGGTCTTGAACACCCAAGCTCTGGGGTCCATGATCCACTGCAGCATGTTATTTCCTACGCCTTCGGAGAAGGCTGGGGGTGAAAGGGTGTGGCTGGAGAGACAATGAGAGCCAAGCAAGGGCCATGAGTTGAATTTCAACCCCTTTGCCCCTCATTCCAGAGAGACAGCTACTCTAGATAAGCCTCTGAGTGGGCTGATTGGGCTGTCAACAGCAAGGTCACTTGCATCACCAGCTAGAAGCCAGTGAATGAGCCACTCCTCTGGAAATGCTGCTACTGGCCTAGAATGGCAGGGGAGTCCTTTTTCCCCACAGAGAGGTCTCAGCCTCCAAGCAGCAATCCAGGGGATCCAGTGACAGCCAGAGCCAGGCTCACCTCCAGCTGCGACACTTCGGAGGAGAGTCTCTCAGCTCATCTGCTAATTTTGGAATCAAATGGTATAGGCAGTTGTCTATCAAGCGATCGCTGTGACCTTCTGTTCCTATTTACTTAATCCTCTGCCAGTGCAGCCTGGCTCGTTAGGACGGACGCGTGGTGTGATCTGTTTCTTCTCTTTTTATAGCAGAGGACACTACACCATGTAAAGAATGTGATTCTTGGAACAAAATATCTCAGCTCTGTTAATTCCACCGCCTCCTTAAAAAGACAGGTCCGAAACTCTAGGCTGTCCCTGAACTCACAGAAACCCAACTGCTGGTACCTCACACAGTACTGTGCTTAGGGAAGTCCACCACACAGCTGCCTACCTCCTTCTAGGCACTCTCTCTGATCTGTTCCCCCTGTGTGGTTCTCTCCACCTTTCTCAGCATCCTTTGTAAAATATGGGAGCCCAGGCTAGATGCGTTTGTGACATAGATTTGGCTAACCCTGCCTCACTTGTAGGCAAGTTCCTTTACAGTTTGGCCCGCTGCCTTCAGCTAATACGTGGTGGGGCCACATGTGCTCGCTCTAAATAGCAGTTCCATAGCACAGACATAGTCACCATGACACCTGCTGCACTCTTAAGTGACAGTACCATGAAACCTGTCATGGAGGCTGTGACTGTCCTTTGAAGATAATGTCCTTCAAAACAGATCGCTGCCATTATATTTTACATTTTGACAATTCTTTTCTAAGAGTTCAAACTCCCGTCAGGGCCAAAGGAAACTCCAATCCTCCAGATTCCGAAAGGCAATGGGGACAATGGCTACCTGCGGTGCCTATTAGCATGCCAAAGTGCACGCCGGCCTCCAGGCTCCCTCAGTGTCACAAGTATCTGTCACCCTGCTAACAACATCCCAGCTCTTCTCAGGGCCTGGCCTGCCCTAGGTTTCCCTCAGCCCATGGGCTTCCTCTCTGCAGGTACTCATTCTCCTATACCCTGTAACGTATCCTCATACAAAGTAAGTAACAAGGCTGTAATTAATTTCCTCCTCTAAGAATCTAATGAAGTAAATTAATTATGTTTTCAAAGTATTTTATCTATGAGTGTTTGTATTGATGTATTGTATGTATGTGTGCATGTATGTATGTATGTATGTATTGATGTATGTATGTGCACCATGTGCATGCCCAATGCACACAAAAGTCAGATGAAGGTGTCAGATCCTCTGGGACCGAAACTACTGATCGTTGTGAGCCACTGGTTGTGTGGGCACTAGACATCAAACCCAGGTCCTCTGCAAGAGCAGTGCTCTACACCGCTTAGCCAGCCCCTCACAGGACACTTCTAGTAACATGTAGTTACCCGAACCACAGACTGTTTGATCTGAATAGTTAAAGCTAATATTTATGAAATGTTTACATATTTAATTATATTTATAATTTTAAGATATTGACATTTTCCTCGTTTTGCTGTTCTTTTTATTCTCAGGTGTTCTTTGCTTCTTTGTTTTTTTGTTGTTGTTGTTTGTTTGTTTGTTTGTTTGTTTTGGTCGGGGAGGAGTATTGAGAGTATTGCTAAGAGTGTCTCATAGCTCAGGCTGTCCTCACATCCACCATATAGCTAGCTGAGAATGGTCTTCAATTTCAGTTCCTCTTGGCTCCACCTCCACAGCGCTGGGTACCTCCTATAGGTGTGGGCTGCTTTTACGTGGCGTTGGGGGTTGAACTCATGCTTCATGTGTGATAGACCAGCCCTCTTCTAACTGAGCTACGTCTGCCGCAGAATTTCCCCTCTTGTGTCGTGTAGTCCAGTGAGTTTTGACCCATGCACAGTTATACAGTGACAAGCCTGGTCAAGATTCAGAGTCTTTGGGGGTGGTGTGGGGTGGGAGGCTCAGAACACTGGCCTTCCGTGTACACAGGGTCCTAGGTTCAATACCCAGCACTGCAACTCTAAACTAAACAGAGGAAATGAAAATTAATCATCTGTCACTTTGTCATCTACAAAGCTCCCCAGGGCCTTTATAATCCCCATCCCCATCCCCACTGTCAGGCCTGGGCAAGCTCTCTCTCTTCTCAGTCCCTGCAATTTGGGCTTTAAAGTGAGCCTCATGAAATTGTGAGGGGAATCTTTTGTCTTAAACTTCTTTCATTAGAAATGTTGGTAGGGATGTGGGGGAGGGGGATGCTGGGGAGATGGCTCTGTGAGTAGAGTGCTTGACACATGGCACGAGGACCTGACTGGATGATATGTGTCTGAATCCCTGCTCTGAGAAGGCAAAGACAGGTCGATTCCCAAGGCTCAGTGGCCAACCCAAAACTAAACTAAACAGGCAGCCAGCCCCAGGTTCAAAGCTTAAGGTGGAAGAGGCTAGCTCATTTGATGACCCAGCCCTGCTGCAGCATGCAGGGCGATAATACTCAACAGATAAATACAACTGGGCTTCTTCCAAAAACATCAAGAATAATAAGGTAGAAAATGATTACAGAAGACCCCCAGTGTTGACCTCTGACTACACACATACACAGGCACGTGTACCAGCACAGACATACAGATGTTGTCTTTGGCCAGGCTAGGAGGCAGAAAAATCTCAAGTTCAAGACTGGCTCTGGCTACAAAGTGTGTTCAAGGTCAGTGGGAGGTACTTTGATTGCCTTTCACTGCAAAGTGACTCTAGGTTGTTTAATAATGAAAGTTTGGTCTGTTCGGTTATAAACACAGAGCTGTCACTTGGCACCCATCATTACCTTCCTCGATATTTAACCTTTCCTCCCTTCAAAACATTTACATAGACAGTCAACACAGACTGATTCAAAGATGTTTTTTTTCAAAAGTTAAAGCTAAAAACCCAACTAAAGCAGATCTGTGTGTTTGGGAGGGATTGTTGGGACATCAAGAGACATTTGCTCGCCAAGCTCACTGCTGCTCTAGTCCCAGTATCTGGGAAATGGAGGCAGCCAAGATGCCCATCAGCAGACAAACGGATAAAGGAAACGTGGTCCACGTGCACAGTGCTATTTTATACAGATATAAAGAGACACACAACTTTGACATTCTCTGGAAGTCGGCACAACTGGAAGTCACTGTTTTAATTGAAGTAAGCGAAGAAACACAAAAACTTCCCTGTGAAAAACAGGCATAGCTATGTGCACAAGCATACTGTGTGTGTGTGTGTGTGTGTGTGTGTGTGTGTGTTTATGAGAGAGAGTTGTATGTGGTGTGTGTGTGGTACATGTGTGAGATATGTATATGTGTATGTGCATATGTGGTATATGTGTGTGAGTTATATATGTGTGTGTGGTGTGATATGTGTGTGGTGTTTATGTGAGATGTGTGTATGCATATGTATGCGTGGTGTGTGTGTATGTGGTGTAAGTGTATGTGTATGTGGTGTGTGTGTGTGTGTATGAGAGAGAGAGAGTTGTATGTGGTGTATGTGTGGTACGTGTGTGAGATATGAATATGTGTATGTGCATATGTGGTATATGTGTGTGAGTTATATATGTGTGTGTGGTGTGATATGTGTGTGGTGTTTATGTGAGATGTGTGTATGCATATGTATGCGTGGTGTGTGTGTATGTGGTGTAAGTATATGTGTATGTGGGGTGTGTGTGTGTATGAAAGAGAGAGAGAGTTGTATGTGGTGTATGTGTGGTACATGTGTGAGATATGTATATGTATATGTGCATATGTGGTGTATATGTGTGAGTGTGAGTTATATGTGTGTGTGTGTGGTGTGATATGTGTGTGGTGTATATGTGAGATGTGTGTGTGCATATGTATGCGTGGTGTGTGCGTATGTGGTGTGAGTGTATATGTGTATGTGTGTGTGTGTGTGGTGTGAGTGTATGTGGTGTGTGTGTGTAGGTCATAGAAAGAGAAAGGGGATCAGGAGAGAGGAGGAAGAGATCAGGGAGGTGAGAATAACCCAGTAAAATACATGATAAGAAAGCAGAACGTGGGATTAACTGTCCAGGACAACGACCCATGGCTCTGAAGGTGCCATGATGAAACACATTACCTCACACTCTAGCCTAAAAAGTTATTGATGAGGAGGAAGCATGCGCATTAGGGAGCCTGTAGGGAAAGCAAATTGCGCTCCCTGGACAATGAAAGTGCAAAGCCACCTACTTTGCTGTGGTCTCACTCCACCTAGGAAAACTCCATGCCTGGCGCCTTCCATTCCTCGAAGCAGGTTTGCCTTTGTGCCCATTGATCCGCCACAGCTGTCTTGGTTCAAGTCTAACAACTAGCTCAAGGTCTACCATGTCTGAGCATGGGGGTCACATACGTCTTCCCACTCAAATCCTCCTCTTGGTTCTATTTCTTATTAGAACTTTAGGATTTATTTTTGGGGTATCTAAAAGTTTTCTCTCAGCCCTTGCTTTTCCAAGCACAGGAAGAGACAGTCCCATCAGCAGGCCTTGAGCCTTCTGGAAGGATGTCCTCCTGCTCAATTGCTGTTTTCCAAAGGAGGGTTTGTTTTGTTTTGTTTTGTTTTGTTTTTGTTTGGTTTGGTTTGGTTTGGTTTGGTTTGGTTTGGTTTGGTTTGGTTTTGGGGCCCTGTAGCTAAAGGAAGCCTGTACTCAATTCACTTGTGTTAAATGCTGCCATTTAGACATCAACTGAGGGCAACTCATTGTCCGGCTTCCTAGACTGCCCAGGCTAACTTAACTTTTTCTAAAAACAGGTATTTTGAAAAGCCAAGTCCTTTCTTCCTCCATTGAGTCCTTACTTTGACTCCTCTGAGCCCATAGCTGAGGACACTGGAGCTCAGGAAAGCAAATCTTAGCCCAAATTCTTCCCAAACCCCTTCCTTTAGAGCAATTAACAGCGTTTACAGAACTAAAAATACTTCAGTAGCATGAATTTTCCCAACAAATGACTTTGTGAAAGTAAACAGCCAGAGTTCTAAAACATACAACAGCAGCACTTTTATTCAGTGTGACTTTTTAAAGGGTTAGGTCTGTCTGGCTTTTAAAAGGCCACCCCAGCGGGTGGGTAGAGAGATGCTGACCGTCTCACTATGCTTTTGGTTCTTTTGGAGGGAAAATGAACTCAGTTCTTGCCTAATTGTCCCTCTCCCTGTGTGGATGTATGTGTGTGCCTGTGTGCATGTATCTGTGTGTATGTATGATATGTGTGTGACTACACATGTGAGTGTATATGTGTGTATGTATGTATGTATGGGTGTGAGTGCATATGTATGTGTGTATATCTATGTATGAACATATGTGTGAGTCTGTGTGTGTATGTGTGTGTGTGTGTTTGTTGTGTGTGTGAGTTTATGCAAGCACAGGTGTAACCGTGATGATTTAAGGACATCAGTTCTCTCCTAGTAAAAATCCCTACCACACAGTGGGTCCCAGGATCAAACTCAGGGCATCAGGATAACGGGCAACCTTACCTTACCCACCAGCCCGTGCTTGAAGTTTTACTTAAAGGAAAGAAACAATATATCTAGTTTTCTCTGCAACAGAGTCCTCATATGTCTAATTATTAGAAATAAAAGTGCCTAGGGATCATGTACTTCTCAGAATTTATGAGATGGAATCTCACAACCCAACATTGACTATTGCAGAGGAATAAGTTGTTAAGCTTTTCAAAACTTATTATTCTTATTATTATCATTTGGTGTGTATGTATGTGAATGATGCAGTGGGGGGCACACATGCCAGAGTACACACGTGGAGGTCAGAGGACAACTTTGTCGAGTTGGTTTTCCTCTACCCTACATGGCTTTTGAAGCTCTAACTCAGGCAGCAAGCTTGTGCTGCAAGGCTCTTTGCAGGCTGAGCCCACATGGCTAAGGGCTTAGCTGTTGAACTTATTTTTCCTGTCAGCATGTGTGTGAGTTGCTGTGGCTGCATAATCAATGACCCTGAAACATGTGGCTCTAAGACGACATGTATGATGTGACCTGAGGGGGAGGGGGCAGAGGCCGGAGCAGGTCGCTTCTCTGGAAACTCAGCTCCTTCTCAAGAGGCTTGAGTTTGATGTCATTGCTTCACTGAAGGGACAAGCATCCCACACACGTGGTGGCAAGTTGTTGTTGGCAGGCCTCATTTCCCCTCCACGTTTGCCTCTTCATAGACAGGTTAGAATAATGTGATATCCAGCTTTCCCAAAAGCAAGAAGCCTGGCGACTGTGGCAAACTCCTCTTACTTCAGAAACCATGTGTCTTAAGGGTTGAGGACATGGCTCAGTGAAGGAGCATTTGTGTAAGCTGCATAAGGGCCTGGGACTGACACACATACATACATATGCACACACACACAAAATACACACATACATACATATATATACATATACAAACACACTTACATACACATATACATTCATTCACATACACACACACACACACACACACACACACACACACACACACACATATTCTGTCCTTCTCTTCTGGTTTAATGTGAACTCAGGCCACACAGAGACATGAGCACTGGGTGGCATGGACATGAAGGTCACTGGCTCCCACCGATTACACCATAAAGATTTATGGATTTATGGATTCCCTTTAATGGTGACGAAATACAAAAGCATTATTGATATATATATATATATATATTTATATATATATATAAATATATATATATATATAGCTCCTTTACAGCAAAAAACTAATGGCTGCGTTCTCTAGATTCCCAGACCATGATCTTTGTAAGATCTTTTCAGAATGACGTACTCTGTCAAAAGTTAGGCATGGAATTCAATCCCAGTCCCAGGGCTATGCTGGTCCCTCCAGCTTTCTTTGGGAAGTTCCGGTTTTCTCATGGGCCTAAGTCAGCACACAGCTACTTGGTAGAACAGAAAACTGGAAATCCTACATGTGCTTTTTCTTTTTTTCTTGACTCCTCCTTCCCTTTTTCTCTCCCTCTCTCTCTCTCTCACCCCCTTCCTCCTCCTTCCTTCATTTCTCTGGGTGCTGGGGATGGAGTCCGGGACCTTCCTCACACAGTCTGCCCTCCCTGCCTCTGAGCTGCCCCCACTCACACCCTCACTGCTATTCCCACTGCAGAAGCAGATCCACTGGGATGCTCCTACATTTGTAAGTTTGCTCACAATAGAAAAAGTCTGGAAGGATGTGTGGAAAGTGTCAGAATAGGGAAGCAGAGACACTGTGCTGTGCCTTTTTCTTGAAGCACGGGCTCCACTGGATAACTAACGGCACCTCTTCCTTATCTGTGGATCTGCCTTCCTTTCCTCGAAGCTACTCTGGCCACAGGAACCTCAGTTCTGCTGCCGAGAACCACTGGCCGAACCACTGGCCGTTGTAAGTACCTGATTCAGCCAGGACCCTTTGACCCAAACCTGTCAAACCAGAACACATTCTCTGACTAATTCTGGTTATTCAGAGATTCACTGACTTCTTTTAAGAGGGGGAGGAAGATAGCTACAATTTGAAAGCATGATGATTCGTCTCCAGCTGCTGGCAGCCATGCCACACCTACTGGAAGTCAGCCAGACCAAGTGATGGGGTTAAGATACAGAAAAAAGTTGAGAGGAAACCGAGGTAGTCATGAGTCACTTGTCCCCAAAGATCCCAGTTCCAGGTCCCCACCATTACGGCTTCCAGCCTTGACTGGATGAGTGAATGGGTCTCCCATTTAAGTTGGATCTGATTGGACTTGTGCTATTTATACGTTCATACCCTAATTAGGACCTCGTGAGAAGGAGTTAGGGAAATAGTGTTTTGCATTTCAAAAAATGTATCATCATCATTATCATCATCATCTTTGAGACAAGGTCTCATGTGTCTCCAAGTTGGCCTGGAACTCACTATGTAGCCAAAAACAGTCTTTGACTTTCTGATCCTCCTGCCTCTACCTCCCAAGTGTTTGCACTACAGGTGTGTACTTCCAGACCCAATTTCTATGATGCTGGCAATCAAACCCAGGGCTTCAAGCTTGCTAGCTAGGCCAGGACTCTAGTACCTAAGACACACCAACAACCCCTTCCTTGCTTTAGTATCTTCATTTCATCTTCAACTTCACACAATGGTGCTATTCATTGTTGTTGGTTTAGTTTGGGTTGGGTTGGGTTTTTGTTGTTGTTGTTGTTGTTGTTTGTTTTGCTTTGTTTTTTAATTTGAGTGACAGAAACTCAGCACTGACATGACAAGATGGAGTGGGTATTAGGTCACAAATCCAAATGTAACAAGGGCTGAGGAAGCTGGCCTAAAAAACAACTGGAGTCAAGAAACAAAATGTCATCCCAGTGTAGACATGGCTGCCAGCTGCAGGTTCTAGCCTCAGACCATCACAGTGTCTGAGAAGAAAATTCTTTCTCAACTTAAGTCGGCAAACATGGGGTCGTTCATCAGTTCTAGGACAATTACTGTCACCCCAACTGATTCTCAGCGTCTGTTCTTAAGCAGTTCCCGTGGCCATGAATTGTGAGAGGGCAGGTAGTTCCCATCTGGAGGCGCTGTCTAGAGTCAAGGAAGGGATTGTTTCAGAAACGAGAGGCCAGGCCCAGCATTGCACGCCTGCAACCTCGGTACTCAGCAGGTAGACACAGGCTGATCAGAGTTCAAGGCTAGCCTTGGCTACATAGTGAGCCTGAAGTCAGCCCGGGATCCACGAGACCCTGTTTAACTTCCCAGCCTCCAAAATAGTGATCGAGCAGCTGACTCTGGCTTTGGTCGACCAAGATGTCATTACAAGATGGCACCTATCTGAATTTGTTCATATACTTTATAACAAACAGGTACTAATGGTAAGGAGATTAAAATCAAACACATGACTGTATACTATTATATTAGCATTATGTTATATTGAGTGTTATAAAAAATGTACAGATATATTTTGGTTGATATTAAGTGGTTTCCCCTGAAGTAATACCAAGTTTCAGCCTCCAACCCTGGAAAGCATGCAGTTTGACTGCTGTTAATACAAAACACCATCTCATGTTGTCTTGGATCAGGGCTTCCTGTCTCCAGTAACATGAAGAGGAGTCACATTCAGTTCTCAGGGAAGTGTCAAGGGGTGGCAGTCTGGGTGACTGAACTAGAAATAACTACCTAGCACTAGAGACACGCCCCCCACCCCACCCCCACCCCCCACATTGGAAAACTACTGTGTCTGCGCCTTCCTCCTAGTCAGAACCCACCCATTCAAGACAATTATACTGCTCATCTGAAAAACAGCCTGGGGTGGGGCTGGGGCAAGCTGGGAGCTACATGAGCTTATAAGCACAGCCATGGTGGCAGTTTAAAATCAGTTTCTCTGTACTGTGACAAAGAAGGGGTCTTTTCCATAAGCTGAGCCTGACCTGCGGAATGGCTGTTGGGTTTTAAGGGGTGTATTATTTAGCACCTTGAATACTTGTTTGTTCCAGATCCTCTGTGGGGTACAGAGCATGGCTGTGTTCTCAGGGGACCAACTCCCCTTGCCCTCTGGGACACTGCACGGATTGTCCCTGCAAGTGCTTCCCCGGAACTTAAGTGAAAACGCAGACCAGAGGCTTTAAACAACGATGTGGACTGGCTCCATCTATCTGTCTTGAGAAGGGTGTAACCAAATAGAAAACACTACAGAGGCAAAGCTCTTGAGGAAACCCTTCACGTAGAACTGTTGGTCAAGCCGGACTTGCCAGACAAAACAGTGGTGAAGATGGTGATGGAGAAGATTGCATCAGTCCCTGGGGGTGGGTAGCAAACCAGCTGCCTCAATCCTACGTTTGAGTGACTTCTGCCACTAGGGCAAGGAGGCAAGGTCTCCCATAAAACAAGCACTAGAGATTTGCCTGCGTGTGTTGTAGGGGGTGTTGTGGGGAAGAAGGACAAGCCACACACTTCAACCCTATTCTACCTATGGCCTGGCTGCCCTTTGACCTATACTATGTAACTCTCTTAGACCTCCCTTTCCTAACCTTAATTTGAATACACGCATAACTAAACTTGTGTTTAGACACATATATGCATATTTCATCACAATGAACCATCTGCTTGCCTGCGTGGGTTACATAAGAGAAGTGGGAGAGGCTCGGTGCAAGCAGAAATTCGGTTTGATGTTTGTTTAATTGTATTTCTGTAATTCTGTCAGGAGAGAGCCTCTCCTGAATGAGCATACGGTTTAAAGAGACAGCTGAGGGATTTGAAGATAGATGCTGGGGAAATTAATAATTAGTAGAATATTCTGGGAGACAATCTGGCAGTTATAATAGCCATGCCTCCCTCCCACAACTGGAAAGGAAAGGTCAAGGTTCAGATGCCCTAAACCCCACATGCTGGTTGTTTGTCCCTGAGTTGTCTGAGGTCCTCTGGCCAAGAACAGCAGAGCTTCACCTCCCTGGAGCCTCACTCAGACCCCCAAGTGCCATCTCAACCTTTCCCATGCCCATGCTTAGCCGTGCCCATTAGCTTTGAGGAGGCAGAAGGAGGAGGTTCTCTGAGAACTCAAAGTAAGCAACTGACACTTTAGTTAGTACAGGTTTGAATTTTAAAATAACACTAAAACTAACAGGTTGTGACTGTGGGTTTATGCGGGCATCTTTGCATCATTGTTGCTTTCTGGAAACTCATCTCCACTTTTGGGAGCTGGGGGAGAAGGCTCAGCAATTAAATGTGCTGGCTACTGAACTGGGGTAACCTGAGTTAAACCTCTGGAGGAGGAGACAGTCAACAACAGAGACCTAGTGCAGACTCCCTGGTTTGCTCACACTGGTTGGCTAAGCAAGCTACAGGGTTTAGATGCCTTCCTTCCGGTGGAGAGCAGCCCCATCTCCTCTAAGGTGGGTGAGTTGTCCCGAGAAGCTCAGAACTCTCTTAGGCGCTGGTCAAAGGTGACACCTCTCACTTTAGTCAGAACACCAGGCTATCGTGGTGTTAACAAAGTCCTTCTCCTAGATGTCCCCGAAACCTTCCCTCTCCCTGTGGTGTGGAGTTTTTCTTTCTTTTTTTTTTTTTTTTTTGGTTTTTCGAGACAGGGTTTCTCTGTGTAGCCCTGGCTGTCCTGGCACTCACTTTGTAGACCAGGCTGGCCTCGAACTCAGAAATCCGCCTGCCTCTGCCTCCCGAGTGCTGGGATTAAAGGCGTGCGCCACCACGCCCGGCGAGTTTTTCTTGAGAGGACTAGATTTGAAGTATCCTGAGACCACATGTCCAGGCCAGCACTGGATTCTTTCAGCTCACAGACCTTGAGCCGAGGCTGTTGAATGTGCCTAAAGAGAGCTGAGGAGGTGAAGGCACTTGTCACAGGCTGTGCCATTCCCTGTGGGTCTGGCTGCAGTAGCTAGCTTGTTCTCCTAAGTCCTGTGCCTAAGAAAAGGCTTCCTCATGGGCCCTAGCTCACACCGACCAGAGACATGTCAATTAGAACCTCAAATATGCTAAGTAGCTGTTTTTAGTCATCTTGGGCAGCAACTTGAATCCTTTCTTTTTGTTGAAAATAGATATGTAGCTTTGAATATAAAAATAAGACAGTCTCAAAACTGGGGAATTTGAAAAATAAGTAAAATATAAGTGGGTGTGCTCAGGATGTTTGTAATATATTGTTTCTCAGGGTCCAGGAGAGTATTTCTCAAAACTGACCTGCTGCAAAGCTTGCAGTGGGACCCAGAATACACATTTAATAAACGTCACAGTGGCTTGTGACTTCATGGCTGGATTCTTACTACGTTTTACACGTAGCTTGCCCTGCACCCACTAATTCTTTTTTTCTTCATTCAAATACTGCCATAGAGCTCTCGGTCCACCAAGGGAAACACAGCTGTGCCGGCCTGTTAGCAGGAAGCAGGCTCTCTACCTCCAGTTTGTTGCCAGTCGACATTCCCCTAGAAGGAGGGGTGGGGGAGGGTCATTGGCGCCACACCTGAGATTGCAGCTGCCCCTCCCTGCTGCTTGTGCATAATCAGCCTTAATTGCACATGGTCCTTGGAAGTGCCAAAGTATATGAGCTAGGGCAGTTCGTTGATGAGGACCTCCAAGGTGTGAGTCTAAGGGGAAGCCATTATCCATGCTGGGTGAAGACTTCCCAGTGGGGCTGCCCTGGGGTCACCCACACACCCAATCTTTGAAGCCTATGAAAAATCATTGGTCTTCCCTCCACCCCAAGCCATCCCCCACCTCCCCACCCCCTCATGAACCTTTGATTGTCATTGCAACACTGTGAGGAGAGGGTAGCTATTGTCTAACTCTGCCTAGGGAAGGGATGTTCAAGCAACACACAAAAGCAGTTACAATTCTGGAAATGTCTGTTTTATAGAATGATTTGCAGGTTTCTCAGAAAGAAACTTCAAGTTTCTACCGAACCGTTGTTCTTGATTGGCTTTCTCCAATCAGGTGGATACAAAGTGTAAGATAAACTTGAAAGCAATGTCCAATTCGCAACATAGGCCTGCTCCCACTGATTGGGGGAGGGGCTGGGGGGTTGCAGTGTTCTTGGAGCCCAGACAGATATGCAATGAGGTGGCACATCTTAGCCCTCTTGTTTGAGTTTAGTTTGCATGTACCAGCTGTAGGACTTGTGGGGATGTGCCTGGCTCTGGGCTCTGGGCTCTGGGCTCTGGGCTCTGGGCTCTGGGCTCTGGGCTCTGGGCTCTGGGCTCTGGGCTCTGGGCTCTGGGCTCTGGGCTCTAGAAGCAGGATTAGCAACTGGTGCTCCAGTCAGCAACAGGAGGCGAGCCGTATATTTTATAACCCCAGTCCCCGTGTGGGTTGTCAGTCCTGTGGCTTTGAAACAAAGGTAGTAAATAGTCTCTATTCAGCAGCTTCAGCAGGACAGAGTTCATTTTGGCTCAAGGTTTGAAGGGGTATACTAACTACCTCATGGTGGGAAAGGCGTGTGGGCAGAATCACAGACCGCTGGAGGTTGGGAAGCAGCTACTTTCTCTTCGTTATTCAGACTGGAGACCCTGCCCATGGGGTAGCACCACCCTACTCAGGGTGGGTTTTCCCAGCTCAGCAAGACTCCTCAGCAAACTCCCATAGAGCATACCCGGAGTTGGGTCTCCTAGGAGCTTCCAGATCCCTTCAAGCAGACAGTGGAGGTGAAGAAGGGATGGTTGGTTGGTTCTTGGTGGCTAGGCTTCCTCCACCAAATATCACCACAAAGGTGGAAGAGGGATGGAGTGAGAAGATAGTTCCAGGGGAAGGGGGTTATGCATACAATCGTGCAAAATATAAAATTTTACTTTCTGCAACATGTACAGGGGGAGTTTTTGGATAAAGATGTGTTGCCTGGTGTGGAATTTTTAGTTTGAAGCCAAACTAACACTGTGAGATACACAGTGATATTTGTCTCAAAAAAAAAAAAAAAAAAAAAAAGAAAGAAAGAAAGAGAGAGAGAGAGAAGAAAAGAAAAGGGAAAAGAAAAAGGAAACCAGGAAAGAGGGGGAGAAAGAAGAAAGTGTTAGGTCTTTTTATTTTCCCCCACCAATCTGAGGGCAGGCCAAGGATTGACACAAAGTCGCATCCTGCAGCAGACCTCAGGAAGGAGATTTATTGAGGGAGAGGGGCTCTACAAAAGGCTGCCTCCTTTGGACAAGGATGGAGAGATGCTGTTGAAGGCACAGGCTTTCTAAAGGGCATAGCACATGTAGGGAGAACACGAGACCAGTGGCAACAGTGGAAATGTGTCACTTTTGGCAGCTGGTGATGACTTGGCTGCTGGCGCTGAGTTACTGGAAGCGGGCTGCAGGCATCACCTGGTTCTGAAGATGCCCCTGTGGCCTCACCCATGAAATTTTCCCAAACCTTCCCAGTGGTCAGCACTCTAAGAAGCTGTGCTGTCCCACAGAACCACAGTAGTGGAGGGCAGCGATCTAAACCTCCCAGAATGCAACAAACTCCTCCTGAGGGACCCTCACAGCCCAGGCTCTCGCTCCCTCCATGGCAGCCTGTGCTCTCCAGCCCTGTCTATCTGGGGAGTCTCTTGCTCTGTCTCAGAGGCATTCTTACTCTGTCTTCTGCTCAAAGGGGCAACACAGCTCCTTGGGGCTCATTCTTTTGAAACAGGATCTTGTGTAACCCAGGTTGGCCTCAGACTCACTATGCAGCCAAAGATGACCTCCAACTTACCATCTTCTGCCTCCACCCCTGGAATACAAGGGTTAGAGATATGCACCCCCATGCTGGTTTATGTGATTTTAAGGATTGAACCTAAGGAAGGCTCCACATGCTTCCAAATGACTCTCTCTCTCTCTCTCTCTCTCTCTCTCTCCCTCCCTCCCTCCCTCTCTCCCCCTCCTTTCTCTCCCCCTCTCTTTAGGGAGACAGCTAAACTCAGACCCACCGTGATTATTTCCTCAGACGGTTTCTTCTTCAAGCAGATAAGTAAAGATGTGAGAAAGAACTCACGCCCAACTGTTAAGAACAAAGAAGTGACTTGGCTGCAGGAACCCAGTGTTCTGGGAATCTTGCTATACATAGACGGTTCACACTGGAAATGGTTACATGTGGCAAATTAGCTTATTTAATTGTAGACACTAGAAAACACAACATCAAGCAAGAAACAGCTATAAAAACCTCAGTGTCACTGTTAATATTTAGCTCATCGGATGTGTTGCTGTCCTGGGGTCTGGCTAATGTCTGCCTGTTGTGGCTTAGGGCCCATGTGTGAAAGACTAGGGACTATCGCTATCTATTTATTTTTATTAATTTTACTTATTTTGTAGTGCTTCTTATTAAGTATTGCAATGTACTAAGCACATGGTTAAGCACAGAGATACACTCCTCTCTCTCTCTCTCTCTCTCTCTCTCTCTCCTGAAATCAATTGCCCAAACCTGAGCCTCCCATAGGGAGCTGGGATCATGGGCTTAGACCGTTAGTTTCCAAGTCAAGTCTATTTCTTTATTTTTTCTTTGTTTTTGTTGGTGTTGCTTGGGGAATTGTTTGTTTGTTTGAGACAGGGCCTCTCTATCTAGCCCTGGTAGTTCTGGAATTGACCACACAGACTAAGCTAACCCTCAGATTCTTAGAGAACTGCCTGCCGCTGTATCCTGCCCAGGCATGCTAATGTGTTAAAGCATTGTGTTCTCAACCTTCCTATGCTGTGGCCCTTTAATACAGTTTCTCATGTCGTGGTGACCTTATTTTCGTTGTTACTTCATAACTGTAAACTTGCTACTGTTGCAAATGATAATGTAAATAGCTGGTGTACCCAGAGGGGTCAAGACCCACAGGTTGAGAACCACTGGTAAAAAAAAAAAAAACTCTAGACCCAGAGTCACAAATCTTTTTTTTTTTTTTAATTCTCATTCTAAGGGTTTCCATTCTCATTTAAAAACGTGTTTTGTTTTGTGTATGTACGAAGATATGCACATACCACTATTCCGCATATACTATGTCAAGTATGTGGGGCTCAAAGGACAACTGGTGGATGTTCTTTCTTGCACCGTGTGGGTCCCAGAGATTGAACTCAGGCTGTGAAGCTTGGCCCACAGTATGTTTATTTATTTATTTATTTATTTATTTATTTATGTATCCGTTGTTAAATAGTCATGAGCAAAGGTCACAAAGACGCTGGCGGGCAAGAGACCAAAGGGAGTTCACAACATTCACAAGTGAAGGGATGAGGCTGCAGACTCGGTTCATCAAGCGCCACACCCCTGTGAACACACACACAAGTGTGGAGGGACACTGGTGGCCCACCTTGAAATTTTACAGAAAAATAACCACGGAGAAATGACCCGAGCCTAACTGAATCTGGTTGGGTCATTCTCTTTCTCAGTCCTGGAATCTGAGCTAGGCTTTTGCATGCGCTGGACAGGCTCACTGCCCAGCCGGGGACTTGCTTCCAGAAGCCACTGAATATAAAGACTCCGGAAAATAAAATAAAATAAATAAATAAAAATATTTCTTCAGATTTGATCCCCTAGAGGCCACAGGGCTGGCTTTCCTTAGACAGAACGTTTATAAACTGCACCTTCCCACAAAGATCGGTTCGGAGATAATTTATTCATGAGAACTGTGGTTCCGGCACGCCTTTCAGGACTGTAACATGAGTTCTCTGTGGCAGGCAGCACACGTGTTAGGATCACATTCTTACCCATGGGATCCGATATAAAAGGGAAGTGAGGCTTTCATGCTGCCAATGACGTATTCCATTTCAGAGCTGTGTCTGAGACCGCCTGCTCATATGTGGTCTTGGAATGTCAGTGTGGAGATCACGCACGGGCCATTCCTATCCTGATAAGTCTTGCTTTCCCATAATGCCCTGCACTTATGCCTTCCTCTTGTTTTCCCATAATGCCCTGCACTGACTCCTTGTTTTCCCATAATGCCATTCACTTAAACCTTGTTTTCCCATAATGCCCTGCACTTACTCCATCCAATGTACTTGCTTTGATCTACTTTTCATTCTCATGATGCACTGATCAATTTATTATGTATGTTTGTGTGTGCATGCAGGTGAACATGTATGCACAGGTGTGTGTGCGCACACGTATAAATTTGAACATGCGTGTGAATGCCAGAGGACAACCTTGGGTATCATTCCTCCGACAAAGTTTACGTTGTTTCTGGTTTTGTTTTCTTTTGGTGAGACTGGATATCCTGGGACTCATCAAATTGTGGCCAGTGTGCCCCAGAGATCTCCCCTTCCAGCACTGTGATTACAAACCCGAGCCACCGTAGCCAGCTTTTTAAAACCACGGGTTCTGGGAATCGAGTCTGTGATGTGTGTCAGTGACGCTCGCAAAGCTCTGTCCTAGCTCCTTACACGTCAGTACCAGGAAGACATTTTGCATTTAATTTTTTATGACATACCAAGAAAAACTTCTGCACATAGTTTTATAACTGCAATGCTATTGAGTAACTTTCTGAAACTTTGGCTAAGAAAAATATATCTTCAAACCGGGCAGTACGGGGGCTGGTGAGATGGCTCAGTGGGTAAGAGCACCCGACTGCTCTTCTGAAGGTCCAGAGTTCAAATCCCAGCAACCACATGGTGGCTCACAACCATCCGTAATGAGATCTGGTGCCCTCTTCTGGAGTGTCTGAAGACAGCTACAGTATACTTACATATAATAAATAAATCTTTAATAAAAAAAAAAAAAAAAAAAACCGGGCAGTACATCTCACATCTATAGGTCCAGAATGCAGAAGACTAAAGCAGGAGTATTGACGTAAACTCAAGGCTATTCTGAACTACCTAGTGAGTTTGAGGCTAGCCTGTGCTAATATCAAGAGATTGTCTCAAAAGAGTGACTCTTCAAAACTTCATCTGGAAAAAAAAGGAACGACTGTGGAGTTGCAATGCTCACGGCCTTAGCTTAGGCTGCCTTCCCAACTGCTTGTAACTCAATTTTCCCATTAGTAAAGGTTTTGTAGCCATTTGGGCTTTTCTATGTCCATCCAGGGGGTATATAAATGCTACATATCTGTCACAGGGCAGGGTAGTTACTTATCCTCAGTTTTATATATCTGACTTCCTCTGAGTCTGGGTGGTGAATCTTCCCACCTCTGACTTTCCCTTTAATTTAAATCTAAAAAGTAAATTATTGGATATTTAATAGCATATTTAATAGCATATTAAAATGACAATATTTAAAGAAACCAAAATTCCAGAATTCTCACCACAGTTGGGGAACAGTGTTTTGAGCTGTCATCAGTCTCCAGTGTCTTCTAAGATGGACCTGTCTCTGACCTGAGCACAGCTTCTCTCTACATGCCTTTTCATCCAGATATTTCCCAGTCTCTGTGAGGTGGCAGGAATGGTACAATTACAGGACTCCTAAAGTCAGAGCTTAGCCCTTCTTCTCAGTATTACTCAAACACCAACTCAAGTAAAATAAATTATTACGTATAGCTCTTAGCACTCTGTCTAAATAAATGACGTTTCTGTGTCATTATTTGGGAACTGGAAGTCAATATGTGCCTTCCCATTATCGTCCTTATTGTCCCTCAGTTCCCATTATCATCCCTACTGTCCCTCAGGGCAAGGGATGATAAAACCCATTAGCTATGTCATAACATGGAATGAAGGGTTGTGGGGATACTTTGGACTGTCCATGCTCCTGCCTCAGACAGCAGCTGACGATGATTTGCCTCATGCTCTAGCACAGACATGGTTTTGCCAGCTGCGGACAGTTTCTGCAGTTGTGTGATGATTGGAATTCTGGGAACTTTTAAGAGGGTGTATACAGACTAGGGCCCCATCTCCCTGTTGGGTGGTTGTTGATCATTCGGGGGGGGGGTTGGTTGTGGTTTATTAGTAGTTGTAATCAAAAAAGAAACAAAGAGAAATTAGATTCAGATCTCTGCCTGTCGTCTCTCTCCCCCTCTCTCCTTCCCCCTCCCTCTCCACCTCCCCATCCTTCTTTCTCTCCTATCTAATGATAGGAGATGAAATGGGGGGGGGGGAGACAGCATGGTGGGGATGAAGAGTGGAAAAAGAAGAACCTACAAAGTAGCAAAGACCACTGCACCTAAGGAACACTCTCGTGTCGAAGCAACTGCTGTGAGGGGCAAGCAGAGGCCCAGCTTTCCTGCTGGGCCCTCTGGGTAACTGGGTCTAGGAGAACTTTAACCCAAGGGTCTTCTTATCAGAGGAGAAAGAGTAAATCAACCCCAAGGCACAGTTGGCCTGTGTGGCTCACAGAGCATGCTAGACCTCTGCAGGGCTTGGTCCTCAGAACTCTTTACACATGACTCACAATTCATACACACTTTGGCTGCAGGCACCCTGCACCTAATGCTTCCAACTGCAACCTTTCTTGAGTTTCAGGCTCTAATAAGCAGATTCATCAACCTTTCCAAACATGTCCCTTATTGGCCTCTTGATATTTCTTATCCTAATGTCTTCCCATCACTGGAAAGTCACTAGCTGAGTGTCCTTTGTGACATGCACTGCTGTGGCTCTCTGGATTATAAACCCTAATGTCCATATTTGTTCATTCAGTTGTATGAAGTGACTTTCCTTGCTGTTCTTACATCAGACTCATGACAATCTTCCTGCCTCAGTTTCCCCAGTGCTGGGATTCCTATGCCCAGCTACCTGGCTGTTTTTCAAATATGTTTAGCAATATCCTGCCTCAGGACCTTTGCACTGGCAATTCTATCCTGGGGATGCTTTCCCTGGTTATCTGGGTGATTTTTCCATCCACTCTTAGGTCTGTGCACAAATGTTACCTTGCCCGAGGAGTTCTCCCATCTAAAACAGCAACTCCCCTGCATCACCAGCTCTTCCTGCTTCCTTGCTATTTTTTTCATTTTTCAATTCTGCACTCTTTAAATTAATCATATCCCATTGCATGTGATAGGCCTTTGATTACAAGGGGTAAGATTGTTTTGGTAGTAGGAACATGTGCTGCCAATCACAATGTAAAATGGTGGTGTCTTAGATTTTACTGCTGTGAACAGATACCATGAACAAGGCAACTCTCATAAGGATGACATTTAATTGGGGCTGGCTTACAGGGTCAGAGGTTCAGTCCATTATCATCAAGGTGGGAGCATGGCAGCATCCAGGCAGGCATGGTACAGGAGAAGCTGAGGGTTCTACATCTTTATCTGAAGGCTACTAGCAGAATACTGGCTTCCAGGCAGCTAGGAAGAGGGTCTTAATGCCCACACCTACAGTGTCACACCCACTCCAACAAGGCCACGCCCACGCCAACAAGGCCACGCCTACTCCAACAAGGTCACACCTTCTAATAGTGCCTCTCCCTGGGCTGAGCATATCCAAACCATCACAGGAGTTGTGTGCCTTGACTGGATGAAACACACTATTTCCTTCATTTTTATTTCTCACTCTTGCTAGAAAGCAGACTCCCGTGGGGTGTGGACTTTTGCATGCTTGACTCGCACGGGTTATTCAGAACATAGTAGATGCTTGGTAGATATTTATTGACTGATGTTAAGGGGCTAAAGAAAAGTGAATTTGAAACCCTCCTATGAGAACCACATCTATTGCAATTGCGGTGAGGGAAAGGCCTCAAGAGACAGGCCCCGTGTGCTGGAGCCACCGTTGCCCAGCCCAGGCCATGCTGCTGCAGCTCCCCTGTCGCCCCCCGCCCCAGCGTGCACTAGCAGTCTCAAAAGATTCAAAGTCCAAGATGGCAACACTCAAGGACCAGCTGATTATGAATCTTCTTAAGGAAGAACAGGCTCCCCAGAACAAGATTACAGTTGTTGGGGTTGGTGCTGTTGGCATGGTTTGTATCATCAGTGTCTTAACGAAGCGGATAAGCTTGCCCTTGTTGACATCATGGAAGACAAGCTAAAGGGAAAGATGATGAATCTTCAGCATGGCAGCCTCTTCCTTAAAACACCAAAAATTGTCTCCAGCAAAGAATATTGTGTAACTGCAAACTCCAAGCCGGTCATCATCACAGCGGGGCCTGTCAGCAAGAGGGAGAGAGCCGACTCAGTCTGGTCCAGCGAAACGTGAACATCTTCAAGTTTATCATTGGCAACATTGAGAAGTACAGCCCATACTGCAAGCTCCTTATTGTCTCAAATCCAGTGGATATTTGGCCTACGTGGCTTGGGAAATCAATGGCTTTCCCAAAAGCTGAGTTATTGGGAGTGGTTGCCATCTGGATTCAGCAGGGTTCCGTTACCTGATGGGAGAAAGGCTGGGGCTTCACTCGCTGAGCTGTCACGGCTAGGTCCTGGGAGAACATGGCGACGCTAGTGTGCCTGTGTGAAGTGGTGTGAATGTTGCCGGCGTCTCCCTGAAGTCTCTGAACCCAGAACTGGGCACTGATGCAGACGAGGAGCAGTGGAAGGAGGTTCACAGGCAGGTGGTGGACAGTGCGTACACGGTGATCAAGTTGAAAGGTTACACATCCTGGGCCATTGGCCTCTCTGTGGCAGACTTGGCCGAGAGCATAATGAAGAAGTTTAGGCAAGTGCATCCCATGTCCACCATGATTAAGGGTCTCTATGGAATCAATGATGGTGTCTTCCTCAGTGTCTCATGTATCCTGGCACAAAATGGAATCTCAGGTGTTGTGAAGGTGACACTGACTCCCGAGGAAGAGGCCCATCTGAAGAAGAGTGCAGACACCCTTTGGGGAATCCAGAAGGAGCTGCAGTTCTAAAGTCTTCCCAGTGTCCTAGCACTTCACTGTCCAGGCTGCAGCAGGGATTCTAGGCAGACCACACCCTTCTCGTCTGAGCTGTGGTTAGTACAATGGTGTTGAGGTGGTGTGAAGAAACATCTCAGTGCCCACAGCTCTGCCCTGCTGCCAAGTGGTACTTGTGTAGTGATAACCTGGTTAGTGTGACAGTCCCGCTGTCTCTGAGACACACTGCCAACTGTGCAGGCTTCGATTACCCTGTGAGCCTGCTGCATTGCTGCCCTGTGTACCCTCACCAAACATGCCTAGGCCAGTGAATTCCCAGTTAGTCATAACCTGGCTCCAGTGTGTATGTCCATTATGCATATCTTTGCATAAATGTTCTACAGGATATTTTATTGTTATATGTGTCAGTAGTGTGCATTGCAATATTATGTGAAATGTAAGACCTGCATATGGATGATGGAACCAATCACTCAAGTGTCATGCCGATGAAAACACCAAATAAACCTTGAACAGTGAAAAAGAGGAGAGGGAGAGAGAGAGAGAGAGAGAGAGAGAGAGAGAGAGAGAGAGAGAGAGAGAGAGAGAGAGAGAGACCTGGGACCTGGTATGTGAAAACTGGGAAGGATTAAATGGCCACATGCCACTCCAGTTAACACGGACCAGAGCATAACTTAGGGCAGAGCTGCTCATTCTCTGGTCTTTTCCACCCGCCCCGACTATGTCGTGCCCCACCAAACAGGTGTCTCCATTAACCAGTGTCCTGGTGTGCCATCTGCTGCCATGATAAATGCCAAGACCAAAAACAGTGTGGGAAGGAAAGGGTTATTTTCATCCTACAGCTTATAGTCTGTCAGGGAGGAAACACGAGACAGGAACATGGAGGCAGGAACTGAGGCAGAGGCCATGGAGGAACATGCTTACTGGCTGGCTCCCAGGCCTGATGTCCACATCCTTACTGTTGTGACTACACTCCAGGATCAATCCTTCTCCCCTAGAAACATGAAAATTTCCAATGAGCAGATTCCTTTTGAATACTCAGGAATCTGAAGCATGTCTTTATTTTTTGATATCAATATATTTGCATTAATCTTTGAGAGTTTCATGCCCTGTAGTTTGGCTGTATCCACTTTCTACTCCTCCCAGATCTACCCTGACCTCCCCCACCCCTTCCCAAATCCATGTTTTCTTTTTGTTTTGGGGGTTGTTGTTGTTTATTTGTTGTTTGGGGGATTTTATTTGTTTGGGTTTCAACTCCGCTAGCAAATCCTATTTATGGGTGTGAGTCAGCCATTGGAGCACAGTCAACCTACCAGGGGCCATGACCACATGGAAAACTCTCCTACCCCAGAAGCCATCAGCTGTCCATATGTCCTGCGCTGTGGTGGGTCTCTCAGCAGCCCTTCCTTCCTTCCTTCCGTGAAGCTTGCATCTGTATCAGCACTCGAGACATGGCAACCTCATATTTTCTTCTCCAAACCTTCCTGTGGTTTGTGTTTTCACTGGTAACGTTATTAAATCAATAGGCTCATAAGCGCCACAGCTTTTGCCTTAGGCCCCAAATTTAAAATTCAGTAAGAGAGAGAGTTGGAAATTTAGGGATAACTCTGCTTAGTTATTTGAAATCTCCCAGAGACTTCAAAACGTCGAGCATCAGTACTGCAATGCAGAGGAGAACGAAAACAGCCAGGTGTGGTGGTAGCATCAGTACTGCAATGCGGAGGAGAATGAAAACAGCCAGGTGTGGTGGTGCCTGCAATCCTGCAGAGTTTGTGGCCCAGCCGAGACTACATCATGAGATTCTGTCACAAGAAGTGTTAAAATGCCACAGTGTACAAAGGATCATAGATCATATTATATACCATAAACATGCATAATTATTATTAATAAAATTAAGTCAAAATTCAAAAACAGTAAAACTCCAGAATTGTGATTTTTGAATTAATCATGTGCTATAAGTAAAATTTCCTGGGATCTTTGAAGGAGAAAAAATTTTTTATTAATTAATTTATTTTTATTTCATGTGCATTGGCATTTTGCCTGCATGTAAGTCTGAGTGTGAGAGTGTCAAATCTTGGAGTTATAGACAGCTGTGAGCTGCCATGTGGTTGCTGGGTATTGAACTCAGGACCCCTGGGAGAGAAGCCAGTGCTCTTAACTGCTGTGTCATCTCTCCAGCCCTTGAAGGAGAATTTTTGATGTGCCTGAGATTAATTACTCTGCCATAAATGGTAGACCTTGTTATAATACCAACACTAGGGAGACAGAGGCAGGAGGATTGCCAGGAGCTCATGACCAGCCTGGGTTATACAGTGACTATAAAGTAAGGCTCAGACGAACAAATAAACAAAATGTAAAAGTAGATTGTTCCAATTTTAATTGAAGTATAAGTGTAAATGGTAGCTCTGTAATGAAGTGTGAAATTCAACTAACTAGTATTTGTCAGAATTTCAGTAAATGACAACCATCTTGTTTAAATCCTCAACTAATGTTCAGGCTCTTTACAGATAATTGAACTCCTTTGACCACATTATTTAAATTCCATTCAAAATGTGAAATTATTGGTCTCTTTTTCAACACTATCATTGACCTAGCAAACCTTATTGGTATTAAATAAATCATAAACATGATAAATTTGCATGCACGATTAACTTGGAGATCACTCTCTGCTGCAGTGCATGTGCCAACTCAGTAAAATTTCAACTTATACTCCAAGTCTAAATCCATTAACTACGACATGTTTTAACTAGTAATTAAAGACTGATTTGTAAACTATAATCGTCCAAATTGTAAATGTACAAAAATTACTAAATATAGACAGAATTCCTGGCACAGTCTATGTCAATACCATGAAAACTTTCATAGTCTTCAAAGGGTTTAAATGTGTTTTGTCACCAAGAAATGGCTATAAATCCTTTGTGTAAGGAGAGGGGCTTTGAGAGGGGCCCACCTAGGGAAGTTTTCAAATTGTTTTTCTAGTTTGCTAGAGCTTCATACAGACCAGGGATACAGGTCAAGCCAACAGAGATCTCACGGTTGAACAAAAGATCACTTAATCAAAGACCTTGAGTTAAGTTATCTTATTCCCTTAATTTCACTCTTGAAACCATGCTGTGTAGTAGATCTACTGCTGTTTCCACAGGAACATAGAGACCATGAGCTTGACCCCCATATGAGGAAAATGTGATTTTTTTTTCTGAGTCTCAGTCACCTTGTTTCGTATGATACTTTCCAGATTCATCTATTTTCTTTTAAGTTCCATTAGCTCATCTTTCTTTGCAGTGGAATGAAATGAAATTGCATTCTGAGCATGCACCACACTTTCCTTATCTGTTGATGGGTGTCTAGGCTGCTTCCATCCCCTGGCTGCTGTAAATGGACCAACAGTAATCACAATTGTGCAGGTATCTCTGTAGTTCGATAGAGAGTCCTTGGGCTTTTATTTCAAGGTGAGATAGAACTGAGCCATAGGGAAGTCCTAGGTCTGATTTTGTTGTTGTTGTTCTCTAAGAAAACTCTGTATGGATCCCAGAATGGCTGCACTAAGTTACACTCACACCCGCAGAGCATGGGCATGCGCCCTCCCCCATTTCCTTCCTCACTGGCCTTTCTTACCTCTTTCTAACAGCAGCCATTCGTTCTGTCTGGGGTGAGACGGAATCTCAAAGTCGTTTTAATTTTTATTTCTGTGATGGTTAAGAATGTTGAACACTTGTTGACATATATAGGCCATACATTTGGGGGTAGGGTGGGGGCTGTCAGATCTCCCTCTCCCTATCTCTGTGTGTGTGTCTCTGTGTATGTCTATGTGTCGTGTGTATGTGTGTGTATGTGTGTGTGCATGTGCAGGGTGGTGGTGGAGGGACATTTAATTTTTGCATTTTATTTAAACATTCTTATATTAATGTCCTTTCTGAAATAGAGCTTGCAAAGAATTTCCCTTCCCATCCTATAAGCTGATTGTTGATTCTGCTGAGAGTTTCTTTTGCTATGTAGAAACATTTAATATTTATTTATTTATTTATTTATTATTTATTTATTTTGAGTAGTGCATTTGTTGATACCTGGGGCTATTCCCTTGTTAGAATCTTGTTCAAAAAGTTCTTATCCAGATCTGTATTTTGAGGTGTATTCTCTATGTTTTTTTTTTCTTAGCAATTTCAGGATTTCTGACTTTAAATTGAGATTTCTGATCCATTTTGAATTTATTTTTGTGCACTGTGAGAGAAATGGATGTAATTTCAATCTCTACAGAGTCATCAAAATCACACCTAAAAACAAGACAGGATAGTCCTCCAGTGGTGCTGACAAAACTGGATAGCCGCCTGTTTAAATGTTTTCAATCAAACTCCTGTGTTCTTTGCATATATTTCTAAGTTTTTGAGCCATCCAAATCTTACACATAAGCGGAAAGATGCATTGATTTCTGGCTGTGTCTCAGGACTTGTCTACTTTTTCATAACTTCTCAAACAAATCTCACAAATATCCTTTTAAAATAAGGACATCCCCACCACCACCAATAACATTATAGACACGCATGACAGCGTGGCTGGTGCCGATGCATTCTGTAGCTGGATGGTCACGGCTGTCCTTTGGTGCTGAGGTGTCCAGTGGCCTCCCTCACAGCTGGACAGAAGTCCTTTCTATCTCTGTGATTGTGCAGGTTGCTGCACTCTCGGCTGTGACAAAGGCAACCTAAGGGGGGCTGAGTGTTTGTTTTGATTCACAGCCTAAGAAGAAGAGAGTCCTCAGGACAGGGTCCGCATGGCCGCGGGAGAACCAGGCAGCGAGTCACACTGGATCAAAGACAGGACGCAGAGAAGGATAATTAATGCTGGTGTTCAGCTTACTGTCTATTTCTTATTCCGTCCTGAACCCAGCCTGTGCGATGGGACCACCCACATTCAAAGTGAATCTTCTCTCCTCACTTAAACCTCTGGGGGATCACCTCACAAACATAGCCCAAGTCCCCTGGGTGGGATACTGAATCTCAAAGTTGACTATGAGATTAGCCATTACGATTATTATATCTTACTTGGACTTTCTATTTAAAACAATATGGAGGTGTTATGTTAATAATCGGTGCGTGTGGCTTTAGCACTGGGGGAGGGGAAGTTTCAAGTTTCCTGCTGTCTGTCTTTGTTTTCCCATCTTTCACCACTGTCTACACTTCAGCCCATACACTCCACCTCTGCCAGGACAATACCTTTCTTAAAACTCCCCACTGCCCTCCCTTGCTGACACTGCTAATTGGCCTTGTTCGCCTGGGACTACACCAGGGATGGTACTTCAAGGGTGGCATTCCTTTTGTTGTCCCCATTTCTGAGAACTTTGGGTCTATCTAATTTCCAGGACAGCCCTACAAGGAGCCATAATTATCCCTGTTTTGCAAATAAAAACATTAAGACTAAATGAGGTTATCAAACCAAGTCGTAGCGCTTCAGACCCAGAGAGTGAGATTTCTACTACACCAAGCTACTTCAACCATTTTTATTCTTTGTGTGTTAATTTTCATTCCCTCTCGTGAGGTATTAACAAGGATGCGCGCGATGAGTAAAACACTAACATCTTAACACTGTCTGCTTGTGTTCGGTCCGCTCCTAAGTTGCAATCACACAAGCATAGTGACTGCCAACTGCGCATGCGCTGTGGTTTATACTCTTAACGTCCACTCCTGTGTTTGCTAGGCCCCGGCATCGTCTCACAAGAGACAGCTATATTTGGGTCCTTTCAGCAAAATCTTGCTAGTGTATGCAATGGTGTCAGCATTTAGAAGCTGATTATGGGACGGATCCCTGGATACAGCAGTCTCTAAATGGTCCATCCTTTCATCACAGCTACGAACTTTGTCTCTGTAACTCCTTCCCTGGGTGTTTTGTTCCCAATTCTAAGAAGGTGCACAGTGTCCACACTTTGGTCTTCATTCTTCTTGAGTTTCATGCGTTTATCAAATTGTATCTTATATCTTGGGTATCCTAAGTTTTGGGCTAATATCCACTTATCAATGAATACATATTGTGTGAGTTCTTTTGTGATTGTGTTACTTCACTCAAGATGATGCCCTCCAGGTCCATCCATTTGGCTAGGAATTTCATAAATTCATTCTTTTTAATAGCTGAGTAGTACTCCATTGTGTAAATGTACCATAATTTCTGTATCCATTCCTCTGTTGAGGGACATCTGGGTTCTTTCCAGCTTCTGGCTATTATAAATAGGGCTGCTATGAACATAGTGGAACATGTGTCCTTTTTTCCGGTTGGGACATCTTCTGGATATATGCCCAGGAGAGGTATTGCTGGATCCTCCGGTAGTACTATGTCCAATTTTCTGAGGAACCGCCAGACTGATTTCCAGAGTGGTTGTACAAGCTTGCAATCCCACCAACAATGGAGGAGTGTTCCTCTTTCTCCACATCCTCGCCAGCATCTGCTGTCACCTGAATTTTTGATCTTAGCCATTCTGACTGGTGTGAGGTGGAATCTCAGGGTTGTTTTGATTTGCATTTCCCTGATGATTAAGGATGTTGAACATTTTTTCAGGTGTTTCTCTGCCATTCGGTATTCCTCAGGTGAGAATTCTTTGTTCAGTTCTGAGCCCCATTTTTAATGGGGTTATTTGACTTTCTGGAGTCCACCTTCTTGAGTTCTTTATATATATTGGATATTAGTCCCTTATCTGATTTAGGATAGGTGAAGATCCTTTCCCAATCTGTTGGTGGTTTTTTTGTCTTATTGATGGTGTCTTTAGCCTTGCAGAAGCTTTGTAGTTTCATGAGGTCCCACTTGTCAATTCTCGATCTTACAGCACAAGCCATTACTGTTCTATTCAGGAATTTTTCCCCTGTGCCCATATCTTCAAGGCTTTTCCCCACTTTCTCCTCTATAAGTTTCAGTGTCTCTGGTTTTATGTGAAGTTCCTTGATCCACTTAGACTTGACCTTAGTACAAGGAGATAGGAATGGATCGATTCACATTCTTCTACATGTTAACAACCAGTTGTGCCAGCACCATTTGTTGAAAATGCTGTCTTTCTTCCACTGGATGTTTTTAGCTCCCTTGTCGAAGATCAAGTGACCATAGGTGTGTGGGTTCATTTCTGGGTCTTCAATTCTATTCCATTGGTCTATTTGTCTGTCACTATACCAGTACCATGCAGTTTTTATCACAATTGCTCTGTAGTAGAGCTTTAGGTCTGGCATGGTGATTCCACCAGAGGTTCTTTTATCCTTGAGAAGAGTTTTTGCTATCCTAGGTTTTTTGTTATTCCAGATGAATTTGCAGATTGCACTTTCTAATTCGTTGAAGAATTGATTTGGAATTTTGATGGGGATTGCATTGAATCTGTAGATTGCTTTTGGCAAGATAGCCATTTTTACAATGTTGATCCTGCCAATCCATGAGCATGGGAGATCTTTCCATCTTCTGAGATCTTCTATAATTTCTTTCTTCAGAGACTTGAAATTTTTATTATACAGATCTTTCACTTCCTTAGTTAGAGTCACGCCAAGATATTTTATATTATTTGTGACTATTGAGAAGGGTGTTGTTTCCCTAATTTCTTTCTCAGCCTGTTTATTCTTTGTGTAGAGAAAGGCCATTGATTTGTTTGAGTTAATTTTATATCCAGCTACTTCACCGAAGCTGTTTATCAGGCTTAGGAGTTCTCTGGTGGAATTTTTAGGGTCACTTATATATACTATCATATCATCTGCAAAAAGTGACGTTAAGATTGCTAAACACGGTATGGATGTTCGTTGCCCTCCTTTGCTGTGACAAACACGTGACGGGAAGCTACTTATGGAAGGAACGGGCTGAATTCTCTCATCCTTCCAGGTTACAGGACATCATAGAGGTTTATTTCTTGCTGGTTTATTCCCAGACACATGATTTAGTGGCTTTCTTTTTTTTTTTTTTTTTTTTTTGGTTTTTCGAGACAGGGTTTCTCTGTGTAGCCCTGGCTGTCCTGGCACTCACTTTGTAGACCAGGCTGGCCTCGAACTCAGAAATCCGCCTGCCTCTGCCTCCCTTTTGTGGCTTTCTTATGCAGCCCGTTACCACCTCCCTAGGTAATGGTTGGGACGGGTCCACCTATGTCAATTATCAGTGAGGCAGTCCCCCCACAGACATGCGCACAAGCCAATCTAGTATGGAAAATTCCTGAACCGAGACTCTCCGAAGTTAAAGGATTAGGACAACCTGTCTCTTAAATTAAGTGAACAGAGGAAAAGGAGACCTAAATGAGACTGAGATCAAATCACCATTAACCATCAAAATCTGAACGAAGAGCCCAAGCGCGGTATTGAATCGAGTCAACACAGCAGAGGAAGTGGATCCACCTTACACCCAGAAAGACCACACCCTCAAATAGCCTTGCTCCTTGTTCCCAGGTTTCCAAATGAAGGACCTGAGTTATTTGCTTTCCGTGATGGGGTGAGTCAGCAAAGGGGCTCACCCAAATCCTTGCTTCTCAAATGTTTTCTAACAAAATAAATTTTAAAGTTGATATTTAGTTATGGCCAAACACATTCGTAGGGCGGCAATAACAACCAATAGGTTTTTTGCCACCCAGATTTTTAAAAATAGCTTCTCTGCACATTACTCTTTTAAACATTCACGGATTACTAAATATATTCTCTTACTGAAATGTCATGTGCCAAGATTCATCCCACAGACATATTTTTATGAGCAAGCTACATATTCTTGAAAAATTACAGTACACAATGAATGCCTAGGGCCCCAAAGCCAGACTCCAATTCGATCTTCCAGATGAGGGGCTATAAGAGGCAGCTGCTTTTTTCCAACAGAAAAAATACTCATAAAATCTCAGAGCTGAAAACACCCTTCAAAAACATGTATCAAACCATCCAGTCCCAGAGGAAGAAAAAAATATGAACCAGAATTACATCCCATGTTTACACAATTCCACTCTGTTTATTGTATTTATAGATAAAAATATCCCATCATATATTTTATTCATGCAAATGGTGTAAGTGTTCATGTTTATTCAGTGGCAAACACTCAAAGCTTCTGACAGGATTGTGAGCTTTAGTCCCTGTGGGTTTGAGGATTATCAACAAAATCATGCCTGTGAATTGCCACTGAGGCTAAGAGAGATGGCATCCCAGTCAAACACCAGACACCTAGAGAGAGTTGTAAGGTATTCTGCGCTAGGCAATGTGGCCGGATCCAACTCAGAGACTACAGAGGAGCTCTGAAGTGTCCAATCTGCATCTGAACTTGCGAGGCGGCTTTTGAGGCAGCGTTGCCTTTGAGGTCCTGTGGTTCCTATTACACGCACGCATCGTCTGCTCCCTTAGTGCACTTCTGTTGAGACTGGCTTTTACCACACTGCGTTTTGAAATCAGTAAAACGAAGTTAATTAGGATCCAAAAGCTTCTACCATGGTGTGCCTGCTAGTTTTTTTTATCAACTTGACACAAGCTAAAGTCATCTGAGAGGAGTGTCTGTCTCAGTTAGGGTTTTACTGCTGTGAGCAGACACCATAACCAAGGCGACTCTTATTAGGAGAACATTTAATCGGGACTGGTTTACAGGTTCGGAGGTTCAGTCCATTACCATCAAGGTGGGAGCATGGCAGCATCCAGGCAGGCATGATGCAGGGGGAGCTGAGAGTTCTACATCTTCAGGGAAGGCTGCTAGGAAAAGACTGACTCCCACACTGGGCAGGGCTTCAAAGCCCACCCCCACCACAGTGACACACTTCCTCCAACAAGGCCACACCTCCAAATAGTGCCACTCCCTGGGCCAAGCATATTCAAACCACCACAAGGAGGAACCTCAGTGGTGCCACCCCTGCGCTGGGCTGGTGGTCCTGGATTCTGTAAGCAAGCAGACTGAGCAAGCCTGGGGAGCAAGCTAGTAAGCAGCATTCCTCCATGGCCTCTGCATCCGCTCCTGCCTCCAGGTTCCTGCCTTGTTTGAATTCCTGACTTCCTTTGATGATGAACTGTAAGATGGAAGTGGAAGTCAGATTAACCCTTTCCTCCCCGCATTGCTTTGGTCATGGTGTTTCATCAGAGCAGTAGTAACCCTAACTAAGACATAAAGTAATATTTTCCCTTATATATATATATAACATTATATATATTCTCACTCAATGTTTGTCTCCCAAAGTCTGGCTTATTTCACTTTTCACAATCTTCAGTTGTATCCATTTTCAGCAAACGCACTGTCGAGTTGTTTTGAGGGTTATATAAAGTTGCACTGTGCGTATGGGTGCCATCTTCTCTATTCTTTCATCTGATGGATATCTAGGCTGGCTCCAGTCTGTGAGTTTTGCAGATGCTGTAGCAATAACCGTGAATGGGCACATGGTTCTGTAGCGTGTCGGCCTAGGGATCTGCGCTATGTGCTCCATGTGCGGCTGGTCATGTGACAGTCTATTTTCAGTATTGTGAGGAACCTCCATACTGAACCCCGTAGTGGTTGCGGCAGTTTCTTCTCCCACCAACAGTAGATATTGGTTCCTCTTTCCCCACATCCTCATCAGCGTTTGTTGCTGCCCGCCCAGAGTGACCGTCACAAAGCAAACTGGGGCCTGGGAAAAGGCTTGGCTGGTAAAATGTAGCAAGCCGAGGACCTGAGTTCACTTCCCAGAACCTACACAGAAAAGCTGGTGTGACAGTGTGGAGTGAGGAGCCCCTCCTGGCTCACTGTCCAGCCAGCCCAGCTTAACCCAGCAAGCTCCAGGCCAGTGAGGACAGATACATCTAAGGTTGACCCCTAGCCTCCCCAGGCACACACACACACACACACACACACACACACACACACACACACACACATGTTCACAGACTCACGAATGAAACAAAGAACAAATTTTCACCATTTATTCACATCCGAGGATAAAAATAGGCATGCGATAAACTCGCAGGCTCAGCAGCTGACAGCTGAGCCACGTCATGCGGTTTCTGTCCCTGTTTGCATTTCTGCTTACGATGACACCAGACTCTGTTACACAAGCCGCATTTCCCAGGGTTTGAATAGAGGAGAGCGGTGGGGGCATTGAATCACGGGCTTCAGCTGCGTGTATAGATTTAGAGCCCACGAGGAGACGGCTGGGTGACAGCTCCTCTTCCTGGAGCAGAAGCCTGCATTGTGCGAGTCTGTCCACATCCTTTCTGATGGGCCTCACCATCAGCAGACTATGAGGTTATTCCCCTGATAACATTTTGCCCAACACCATTATATTTCTTGGTGAACAAAATAATAAACTATAGTCAAATATCAAAAGGAGTAACCTGCAGCCGGGTGCAGAGGCTTGTACCTTTAATCCCAGCACCATGGACGCAGAGGCAAAAGGGGAAGAAAGGACCGTGGAGGAAGTGAAAGTACTGGGCAGGCAGGAAGATTGTTACCTGCAAACACACCTTCCTTCCTGAAATGCTTTTTCAGCTAGATATTTTCATGAAGAAATGTACTTAGGGCTCACGGTTTGGGTAGGTCTAAAGTGTTTAACCTTACGTCATGATGATGATGGTGGTGGTGGTGGTGATGATGATGATGTAACCACCACTTTAGCTGCTCTCCCTCTCTGTTTTTTGGTTTTGTTTGAGACAGGCTTTTACTATGTAACCAGAAATACTTTAAACTCAAGAGTCACCTACCTTAGTCTCCCAAGTACTTATAGGCCTTTGCTACCAGATCTGACTTTTGCTAGTAAAAGCTCTCTTTTAAATCCATAAAGCATAAAGTTTGAGAAACCGTCACCTTTTCAAATTTTTTCCATTTATTGTTTCAGGTTAACACAAAGCAGAGAGGCCTCACTGAGGAGTTTCACATACAGACACACACAGACACATGCACACACAGACACACACATGTACATGCACGTGTGCATGTGCACACACACATACACACATACACACATACACACATACATACATATGCACATATACACACATGTGCACAGACACACACTCACACATGCACATACATGTACACACAGACACACGTGTGCACACACAGGCACATGCACATGAACAGACAGACACACACTTGTATACACATACATACTTACATGCACATATACACACATGTGCACAGACACACACTCACACATGCACATACATGTACATACATGTACACACAGACACGTGTGCACACACAGGCACATGCACATGGACAGACACACACTTGTACACACATACATACTTACATGCACATGCACAGACACACACTCACACGTGCATATGTACACATGAGCTCACACACACAGACACACACACACACACACACCATCCTGCCCTTACCTCTGCTTCACCGAACCCCCTCCTCTGTGCCATGATGGTGCCAATCCCCTTCCTATCCCCGTATAGACCCATTTTTGCTTTTATGTCACATGTCTCATCCTGCTTCTTTTTCTCCCACTCAAGATTCCCCCCTCCATCTCAGTCCCCTTTCTACTTAAGACATACCCAAGTGCACAAACCTCAATTCCACATAGGTGAGAAATATGCATAATTTTCCCAAGAAAATATCCTAAGTATTCTTAAGTATTTTGTATTCATATTTGTGTACTTAGTGGGAGACTTTTTATTTTTTAAAACAATTTTTATTAGATATTTTCTTCATTTACATTTTAAATGCTATCCTGAGAGTCCCCTATACCCTCCCCCCCTGCCCTGCTCCCCAACCCACCCACTCCTGCTTCCTGGCCCTGGCATTCCCCTGTACTGGGGCATATAATCTTTGCAAGACCAAGGGCCTCTCCTCCCATTGATGGCCGATTAGGCCATCTTCTGCTACATATGCAACTAGAGACACGAGCTCTGGGGGTACTGGTTAGTTCATATTGTTGTTCCTCCAATAGGGTTGCAGACCCCTTAAGCTCCTTGGGTACTTTCTCTAGCTCTTCCACTGGGGGCCCTGTGTTCCATCCAATAGATGACTCTGAGATTTTGCTGACAGGACCCTGATATAGCTGTCTCTTGTGAGGCTATGCCAGTGCCTGGCAAATACAGACGTGAATGCTCACAGCTTTTTTAATTTTTAAAAATTACGTTTATTCTTGTAGATTTGCAATTTGTCCATATCCATCATATTACAGTGTGAATATATTTATAATTGTGAGAAGGTACACATGTGTGTGCTTGTGTGTGTGTGTGTATGTGTGTGCGCGAGTGTATGCCATGGTGGAGCCCAGGGGCTAACTCTCAGATGATCTCTCTTTCCACCACGTGGGTTCCAGGGATTGAACTTAGGTCATTGGCAGCCAGTGTCTTTGCCTGCTATTGTATATAAACTTGGTGCTTTTAATCTTGTGTATATGAGGACACAATGAATTCTCTTAATTCATTCTCACAAGATTATATAAATTAATTCCAAGTGAAGGCTTCTTCCTGGAAAAAATGGTCTTGTGAGGCTGTGACATGGCTCCCTCGGCAAAGACACTAAGCTAGCCAAGCAAGCCAGGCAACCTGAGTTCAGTACTCAGAACCCACACAAAGCGGACGCAGAGAGAACAGACTCACACTGTGATCCTCTGACCTCCACCATGCCTACACATATCACATGCGCACAATGACAACTGACGAACTAAATCTATAATTTAAAATCTCCTAGTTGTAATTAAAAACCATTAAAGGTTATTTTTTGCTTGATGCTAGAGATCCCAGTTGATGGAGCAACTCTATGAAGATCAATGCTGTGGTATAACCTTTAAAATATCGTCTTCTAGTGGGGCTGCCTTATAAAACAATGCTGGCAGTACAGGCTGCCTTTCTGGCTTGTTAGCATAAAAGCCTAGTCAACAGCGGCCTCGTGCAGGGAGGGCACTTTGGAAGAGCTCAGCAATGCGAAGCCTTGCTCCTGCTAAGCACACGGAGTGGCTGAGGCCCCACTTCTGTTGCTTCCGGATTCGTGCTCCTGTCTGCACAATGGAATTATCAGTCGGTTAAAAATGTCTGCGCTCCCGAGATGAAAGGACTGTGAAGTGCTATTCTCATCAGTTCTTTGAGGCACAGCAGAACCGCACCACACAGGAAGCCTTCGCTGCCCATCCCCCTGGCCTCCTGTCTGAGGTTCCCAGGGCAAAGGCCTGGCTAGAAGCCATGGCACTCTGCTCAGCTTTGCGAGCCGGAGGGATGGAGCGAGCTGGCCCAGAATATCGCAAAGATGTTCTGACCATTCCACTGCCCATTCCACTGGATTCTAGAAAACGAAGTATGGGGGAGGGGACGAACTGGCTTTGTGGGCTCTGTAAATTCCAGTGTTCTCTCTCTGAAGTTCAGTCCTTAAAGCGCAGTTTGAGGGATCCAGGTGTGTTTACATTACAGCTGCCACCGGCTGGGATTTTATCTCCAAGCGATGTTTCTTCATGAATTGAGGCATGGCAAATGAATAGTACCCAAAAGTGCCAGGCGGTGGTGGTGCGTGTCTTTAAGCCCAGCACTCCAGTTTTTCATGAAATGTTAAATGTATTTAAAAAAAAAAAAAAAAAACACTGGAGAAAGGAGATATCTAAGATCCAGAGGAGTTGTGCATCTCACAGGAGGCTGACAAGGGAGTTTGCCCGCGGTGAGTCACTCAGCAGCTTGATGCAGAGTCCCGAAGAGCATTACACCGATGATGACGTTCTCTTCCCGCCTCTGAAATGCCCCGCTGGAGGCCCCCTCCCCCCGGGCTGCTCCTGCTCTCTTCCTCTTTCCCCGTGGAGAAAACAGCCGTCAGGCAACGTGGGTTCCGGTGCAATGTCGAGGGCCGATTTCCCTGCACTTCTGGGGGCTTAGAACTTACTTCCTCTCTAGGTGAACTTCTTCATTCAGTCCGATTTCATCCTTTCCAGACTTTTCCATGGCCTTTATCTCTATCTGTCCTTCACCCCTAAGGTTTTCATCTCCTCCCTGCAAGGCCACTCTTCCTTCACTCTGCACGCCCCATCTTCCCCAACCCCGTTTTAATGCCCTACTCTTTGTCACTGTGATGGAGCCTTGGGTGCCCACTTGATAGGCTCTGGAGTCACTTGCTGAGATGAGCCTATGAACGAGCCTGTTGGAGAGTCTTAAATACATTAACTGACGCATAGGACTCATCTTCGTTGTGCACAGGACCATTCCCTGGGCCGGGGATCCTGGACTACGTGAACGGAGAAGCAAGCTAAACTCTAGTGGATTCTTTCACCTCTGTTTATTGTGGAAGTGACGGGGCCAGCTTCTCCCCTGCCGCTACCACATCTTCCCCCAGGATGGAACGGCAAACCCACACCAACCCATCCTCCTTGAAGCTGCTTCTCTCCAGGTGTTTTATCACAGGAGGGAGAAAGTGGCTAAGATGTTATCAAACCTTCATTTTGTTTTGATCTGTTTTGAATGGGATAAGGTCTTGCTACTTAGCCAAGGCTAGACTTGAACTTCCTAGTTTGCCAAAACTGACCTGACTTCCTGTTTGTTTCCTATCCACCTCTGAGCGGCATGCACCACCACGCCATGCTTTAGATCTCGCTCAGCCATCTTTTTGTCTCAGCTCTCTTTTGAAGGATTTATTTATTCCGTTTTGTTAATTGTCTGGAGTTACACATCCTGGCTTCCTGTCCTGCCTGAAAGTGAAACGAAGCTTGCCCTCTTAGAACTTCCTCCTCTAGACTGATGGGATTCCGAGTTGCAGGAGCAGAGCGCCTGGGAGCCCAGAACTTTTTTCCTTTCTCTTCAAATATTTAATCGGTGAAGAAAGCCCAGACCTGCTTGGGCTTTCACAGTGATCCCTACTGTGAATAATCTAGAGTTGTGCCCTCAGGCTAGGAACCCAACTGTGATGACTAAATACACTACCGAACAGGATTAAGAATGCCTAGGGATTAGAGAGACACGCCTTTGGGTGTGTTCACAGGGGTGTTTATAGAGAGGGTTGGTTAACTTATGTGGGCAAGGAATGCCCTGAATGTGGAGGGCACATGTCTACGGGCTGGGGTCCCAGACAGAATTACAAAGGGAAACCATCCTCTTCCTCCCCTCCCCCTCCTCCTTCCTTTCTCTTCCCCCATTTGCTTTCTGATTTGTTGAGGTGGGAACAAGCAAACACATCCCATATTCCTGCTGCCACCACTGTGACTTCTGTGCCATCATAGACTGTATCCCCTCTAACTGTAAGCCACTCCCCCCAAAGCATCAAAACAACAACAAAAACAAACAAACAAGCAAGCAAACAAACAAAAAACAGCTACAACTCTGCCTTGCGCGCTGCCACCATCCTGTGACAGCACCTGGCACATAGAGTATGTGACAAATTTCTCACTAGAGACCCTCAAGTTCCCTTACTTCCTGCCTGGCTCTTTGCAACCTTTAAAATCACTACTACAATCCAGTGCTGTGGCAGTAGATTCCTATACTCACAGCACCAGGAAGGCTGAGGCAGGGGGACCACTCAGAGTATGTCATCATCTCGGACTACAGGGTGAAACCATATCACACAAAGCAGAGCAAACCAAAAGCCCACTCACTACTCCACACCCAGCTCGTGAGCCCCAGGCACTGACCAGTCTGGCTTCTTCCGTTTGTTTAGTCGTCGTCATTGTTGGTTTGGATTTTTAAAATTGCATGCATTGATTGATTAAGTGGCTCATCAATTGACTGTGTGAGCATGCTCACGCCACAGTTTTCATATGGAGGTCAAGGGACAACTTGTAAGAGTCAGTTCTCTCCTTCACCTGTGTGGGCTCTGGGGATTGAGCTCCAGTTGTCAGGTTTGGCAGCAAGCACCCTTATGTACTGAGCCATCTCCAAACCCCTTGATTTTGTTATTAATTTAATGGGATGTTGTTGTTGTTGTTCATTTGTTTTGAGACAAGGTCTCACTATGTAGCCTCAGGTGGCCTGGAACGCATAGAGAAGCACCTATCGCTGCTTTCTGAGAGCTGAGATCAAAGGTATTCACTGCCACCCTAGGCTTCATTTATTTTTTTAACACAGGGTCTTGCTATGAAGCCCTGGCTAGAATGAAATTCACCAAATAAACCAGGCTGACTTCGGGCCCCTGCCTCTGCCTGCTGCATGCACTCCAGGTGTGCACACACTGGCCCTACTCCAGGTGTGCACACACCACTGGCCAGACTTAGCTCTCAGCTCTGTGTGTGTGCTCCACAGAGGGGCTCACAGAGCTCTTCTGTGTGGCTTTTTCTCAATATTGCATTTGCACCAGATGTCTGGTTGCCAGGGTGTTCTCCAGAGTTTTTGCAGAAGCTGAGCAAGTCTTCTTAGGACCCAGAGCTGCCTGAGAATGATTAGGGATAAGGCTTGAAAGAACTGACCCTTGGGGGGTTTCAATTAGAGCTGCAGATTGCCTTGCCAAGTTTCAAATCAACCCTTATGCCAATGAAACTGTCTTGCTGGGCTCAACTGCAAGAAGCATCTCACCCTTGTCTGTAGCCCCACTCTCGTCTTGTGCAGCACTGACTACAGTAAGCTTGCTGTACAGGCTAGGTGGGGCCTGCTCAACCAGCCGAGTTCTACTCAAGATTCCAGTCTGAGCACTTTCTCTTGACGGCCACTTGACCGTCAACGGGGTTTTTGGGGAGGGGGGGGCATTATAATTGTCAGAACTAGGGATTCTAGCATATTTGTCACACGTCTTCACCTTCAGAAAGTAGAAAGCAGGCAAAGGAGTGCACACCTGCAGTCTTGGCATGTGAGGAGCTGAGGCAGAAAGATTTGTGAATTTCAGGCTAGCCTGTGCTATAGAGTAAGTCTACAAAACAAAAAAAGGGAGGCTTGATTTGAACTTCCTCCGAACTCATGTAATTATAGAAAACTTGAAATGCCCTGATGTACTACTGTACTCTCTGAGCTTCAGTTAGAACTGTGTTTACAGACTCCCTCAAGAGATGGTCTCTGTTGACTTTTGATACCATTTCAGACAGCACAAGGGCCCCCAGTAATCTATGTTTCTATTTAATGGCTCAGGGCGGCTGTCAGAACAATCTCACTCAAACATTCCTTCCTCTGTTTCCCCATCCCTTCTTCCCTTCCCTTCCCTTCCCTTCCCTTCCCTTCCCTTCCCTTCCCTTCCCTTCCCTTCCCTTCCCTTCCCTTCCCTTCCCTTCCCTTCCCTTCCCTTCCCTTCCCTTCCCTTCCCTTCCCTTCCCTTCCCTTCCCTTCCCTTCCCTTCCCTTCCCTTCCCTTCCCTTCCCTTCCCTTCCCTTCCCTTCCCTTCCCTTCCCTTCCCTTCCCTTCCCTTCCCTTCCCTTCCCTTCCCTTCCCTTCCCTTCCCTTCCCTTCCCTTCCCTTCCCTTCCCTTCCCTTCCCTTCCCTTCCCTTCCCTTCCCTTCCCTTCCCTTCCCTTCCCTTCCCTTCCCTTCCCTTCCCTTCCCTTCCCTTCCCTTCCCTTCCCTTCCCTTCCCTTCCCTTCCCTTCCCTTCCCTTCCCTTCCCTTCCCTTCCCTTCCCTTCCCTTCCCTTCCCTTCCCTTCCCTTCCCTTCCCTTCCCTTCCCTTCCCTTCCCTTCCCTTCCCTTCCCTTCCCTTCCCTTCCCTTCCCTTCCCTTCCCTTCCCTTCCCTTCCCTTCCCTTCCCTTCCCTTCCCTTCCCTTCCCTTCCTTTCCTTTCCCTTCCCTTCCCTTCCCTTCCCTTGTTTGCTTAGTTTACATGTCTGTGAATGTGGATGGATTCATGCCACAGCACACATGCTGAGGTCATGGGCAATTTGCCTGTATCTCTTCTCCCTTTCTAGCCTGTAGGTCCCTGGGCCTGAACTCAGGTCATAGAGTTAGGTGGCAGGGGCCTTACCTACTGAGACAGCCATAAAGCAACATGTCTTTCTTTCCCTCTTTGATAGAGCTTTGGAACTACTGGGCTACTTTGCATAATCACCTTGGGAAGTTTTTTTTTGTTCAAGAAATTTTAAGTTTTAGGAAATAGCTATTAATGTGTATTTTCCTGTATGCTAGGGCATTCCTGCATATCAAAGCTGTTTACGTTGATAATTTTCTTGGATATGCATCGTGTCTAAACTTGAAGCACAAATATCTGAGTTTGAATTAGGGTTTCCATTCCTCCTATTTGGTCTCCCAGGTGTGTGACTAATCTCACAAGTTTCCATGGTATCCAGAAAACACCTGAGGAGAGTGTTGAACAGGAGAAGTCGGCTTGGCTCATGCATCACGTGATTTGGAGCCCTTGGCAAGCTGCCCTCCTAACTCTAGGTCCGAGGCAAGGTTCAACTACATGGTGGGGGGGGGAGGGGGTAGGGAGGCTCACCTCCTTCCTAGTAGGCAGGAACGAATGAGACAGAAGAAAAGTCAAGAAACCATTCACTTCCTCCAGTCAGGTACCCTCTTGCCCATATCCAACAAGTCCCAATAATTCATTCAGGTAGGAATCCTTTAATAGATTCATCCATTGATCGGAACAGCACCAGCCCAATCTGGGCACTTCCCCAAAGAGCCACCATATAGGGGCTGAGTTCAACACAGACAGCTTTTGGAGGGTACACTGTAGCTGAACCATAACAGAAGCATCTTCAGATTCTACTGATTTGTTCTGGAAAGTAGGAACAGAAAATGTATCTTAGGGGCCTGGCTGCCAGAAGTCTGACCATGCTCCACTGACTATATGGATAACACAAATTAGACTCTTTTTTCCTTTTCTTTTTTTAAAATATTTTTATGTGCAGGAGGCCACAAAGTGTGAGGGGAATAGGACAGGACCTAGGAGGACTGGGAAGTCAGAGTAATCAGGGTACATTGTGTAAAATTCCCTAATAATCAATATGAAAATTTAACATAAATAGTATGTTTAAATGTTTCTTAAGACATTTTGGGCAGTGTGAAATAATATGTATCTATAGAGCACAGTTGCTGGATTTTTGAAATATAAACTCATTTCTATGGTAGTTTTCTAAAAGTCCTTCTCAGGCTTACAAGCTTAGTCAGGATCCGTGACTACTCTGCTCTCAGAGAAGCACAGGAAATGATACTGTGCACAAACCTTCTCCTGGGCAAAGATTCCAGCCGCTTATTGGTCTCTTATCCCCTCTGTCTGCAAACGCACAGCCTGGAGGTAAGAATGTAGCAAACGTAAGTGGGCTTCAATAACGGTGTAACTGAACGGTTTAGAATTCCACACTTTAAGAAATTCTCCACTCAGTGTATATGCCTAGGAAGCCAGGGCAGGAAAACGAACCCAGAGACCAGTAAAACCCACGAGCTAAGAACACATCAGACTGAGGAACACGAGGAACCGGCCACAGCAAGGTTCTTCCTCCCGTGACCAAGCTGAAACATTTGAAAATCTCAAGCCAATTATGTGAACTCTGGGCACTGTTAGGAGGATGGCTTTGGCTGTGTGGGTGCTGGAAAGAATATCTCTTTTCTTCCCAAGGGCGCCCAGAACGAGTTCTCACGGATGCCTGAAATACTTGGTGTGCTACTCTTTAAAGTCCTGTCAGGAGGTTGTGCCCTAGACAACCGCCCTCACACTCTGTGCTTTAACAACAGCCATTGTCCTCCTCTGAGTGTGCCTCCCTAGTGTTTGCTCTTGGGTGCTTGTAGCGAGTCCATAGTCCCTTTTAAGTTTCTGGTTAGTCATGTCATTCAAAAATTTCCCCTTTACATGCAAACGTGCCATAAAGAGGTCTAAGAAGAGAAAACGTTAAGCTGGCCTTGGGAACTTGCATCTGTATTCTTCCTGCCTGCTGATGTTCACCTGTATTCCCACTGTGGGAAGGAGCAGGCACTTGCGTCTCTGTGCTCGTTCACTAACTAGCTAGCCCAGCCAAGCAGGCAAGCCCTGGTCCCCAAAGAGAGGCCAACTGTTGAGGAAGATGCCAATGGTTGACCTCTCTCTCTCTCTCTCTCTCTCTCTCTCTCTCTCTCTCTCTCTCACACACACACACACACACACACACACACACTCACAAACTCAGAATTTAGATTTGGACTTTCTACACCTTCAGGCTAGATGCGTGGGGTGACCAGAATCCCACACCAGACTGTTTTAGGGGAGACAGAGGCTGTTCATGACATGTGAATCACACAAGATCATCTAGACTCAATAGCAGAAACTGGCTTGCCCACAAGACTTGGCTGTTCAGCCTGGGGCAACCCAACCCTCAAGGACTGGAGGCTCCATCCCGGAAATGCTCTTACCAGCTGTGCTGGCTAATATTATGTTAACTTGAGACAAGCTAGAGTCATATGAAAGGAAGGAACCTCAGTTGAGAACATGCCTCCATGAGATCCAGCTGTAAGGCATTTTTAAAATTAGTAATCAATGGGTGAGGGCCCAGCCCACTGAATAAACCCTTTCCTCCCCAACTTGCTTTTTTTGGTCACAGTGTATTGTCACAGCAACAGAGACCCAAACCAAGACACTGACCAAGGAGGCAAGAATATGTGTACAGTTAAAGTAGGTGAGTGACCCACAGATTTAAACGACAGATGAAGTTTAGGTTCCTGGAGTTTTCCTGTAAGGGAAGGTTCTGATGCAAACCCTGTTCCCCAATTGATCCTTGATTTGTCAATAAAGGCCGAGGGCCAATTGCTGGGCAGAGGGTATTTCTGAAACCCAGGAGGAAAAGGTAGGTGTGAGAAAGGAGAGTTTGGGGTGTTTTTTGTTTTTGTTTTTTGTTTTTTTTTTTTTCTGCCATGCTTTGGAGGAAGAAGCACACAACAATCACGTAAGCCTCAGGGAAAGCTAGGGCCTGCGCCCCCCCTCCACCACGGGTGGGTGGCCAAGGATATTTGGCAGGGGCTAGGTGGAACAAGCCACTAAGTTTAGGGTGGAAGAAGAGATGGAGATAATGAATTGGTAAGGGCACACTTTTCCAAGGCAGGAGATAGCTGCGCCCAGCAATTGTGCCTAGTTGGCAAGTTAAAAAGCAAGCTGTATATGAGTATTTTTTATTGAGAATTCGAGGGTCTCAGGTGGGAGCTGGTAGTGCATCCCCTCCTGGAGCAAAGGCGGGTAGACGCTCCTATCCCCCATAGCAAAGGCAGGTAGAAAGAGAAGCCTGCCTGGTTAGGGCTGGCAGAGGCAGGTGGAACGAAAGAGAAAATGGGAGGGGCTGGTAGTGTGGCTGCGATCCCAGGCAAAGGTGGTAGTGACTTTTAAAACTACATGTAACATTCCCCCCTCATAATCATAAGGTATAACATGATCACACACACACATACACATACACACACACACGCACGCGCACACACACACAACCTTCAACCCTACCTGAAACCCTGGAGGCTACTGCCACAGGCACATGAAAACCACAGAGAGAAAGTGAGAGATAAACTAAGGGGCAGAAAATGGACTTGGATCTGAACTTCTGAAAGGGTGTTTTATTAAGGCTAATCCTGTAGGAGAGACCACATCAAGTGAACCTTCTCAGGACTGGGCTGCTTAAATTTAGCTGTTTGCTTTTCCTTCGCTCTAGCCTCTTACAATGGATTGGACTGACCTGAAGTCATATCAAAAATTAAAATAACCGAACAAGGTGGCAGTTTAAGAAAAACATTTCCAAATCTCCGCATCCCTGACATGCCTCTTGGGCAAAGATGGTTGTTAAGAAATGGTTATCCGGTGCCAGTGAGATGGATCAGGAGTAAAGCACTTTGCCAGGCATGCCAGGCCACCTGAGTGTGATCCCCAGAACTCGTGAAGGTGGAAGGAGGAAACCAGCTCCACAGAGCTATCCTCCAACCCGACATGTTTGCCCACACTTCATACACATGGCAATAATAAAATAAAGTACTGAGATTATGAAATGGCTATCTGTTTTTTGGACAGAGCCAGGGGTAGGCAATCTCATTCCTGTTTTATCCCTAAACACTAAGAAGTCTTGAGGAGGAAAAGCTGCGGACATCACTGGAGAGAGAGGAAAGAGCTCTGGGGATCGGTAGCCCTGCTAGCTGGGTTATCCTCAGCCCTCTCCAGGTGGGAGCAAGGAGGACCGCCCCTCAGCGCAGAGCAGTGCTGACCAGCCTCTTAGTGAAGGGTTCTGCCATTTCTCTTCTTTCGCCCTTTCTGAGTGTTCTCCTGCTGCTCAGTACCCTTGGTGGGCAGTTCCAACTTGTGTAGACAAGTGATGGGGAGAGGGCCAGGGATGACATCATAAAGTGTTAAACTCACAGTCAGTTCCACTGATGTTGTGACTGTCACCTCAGGCCAGGACCAGAGCCATGCCAAACCATACCTGCAGACAGCTCTGAGCTGCTCAGTTATGGAATAAATTCATTACATAATGATAGTTAACGAGGCAGGCGAGCAGAGGGCTGAGACATTTGGGGAGGGGTGAACTTGTGGGGACCTCTCAGCCTCTCACCCATGGAGTCTCCACACTCACTCCCTCTTTCCTGTCTTCATCTCTTCACCCTAAGAGGACACAGCTTCATGTCTTTAAAGGAAAATAGTTTCTGTACAACAAACAGCAAGAGTTAAAACAAAAGGACTGGAAAATTGGGCTAAACTAAAATTAGGAATTATCCAAAGCCGACATCACTAAGAGAACAAAGGCTGAGGTCTCAGCTACGGGAAATAACAGTAAGGTAATTAATAATAAATGCCTCTTATAAAATATGTTAAGGGCTGTCGAGATGGCTTAGTGGGTTAGGGTTTCTGCTGGCGAGCCTGCTAACCTAGGTTTAACGCCAGAACCCGCTCGATGGAGGGAGAGAGTTGTGTCCTGCCAGCTGTCATCTGGCATCACGCACTGGAGCACATATCTCAATATCCTCAATAAATACAGGAGAAAATGTAAATTTTATATATTAAGTCTTACAAGTTAACAAAGGAAAAAAAAGCCAACCCAAAAGGCAAGTGAGCAGGTGTTTCTATGTCACAGCACACCAATGGAAGGAGCCAGTGAGCTAGGTAAAGGGAAGATCCTAGTGGTAACGATCCAATTCACTTTAAGTTCAAGAGAGGTAGAACCCAACCCACGAGGAAGAAGAAAGGGTCCAGGACTGGAGACCTGGCTCAGTCGGTGAGAGAACTCAGTGCTCTTCCCGGGGACCTGGGTTCTGTTTCCAGTGCCCACACTGGGCAGCTGATAGTTGCCTCTAACCCTAGCTCCAAGGGGACTTTTATCTCTGGCCTCCCTGAAAAAAAAAAAAAACAAGTCCGATTATGCTTGGCTGTGGTGTGTATAGGTCTGAACACATTAAAGCTATTTTTTTTCTAGTAAGTGGTAATCTGTAATCCATTAGCAGACATGGAAACCCTCACCTTCTGTTCACCAAAGTAGGACTCGATTCAAACTTCAGCCAACAGTAAATGCATAAACACGGTGTGGTGCATTCTCTGGGTGTAGTTGGCCCACAGTGATGAAAGGGATTAATTTTGGATGGAAACATACTTGATACATCACAAAAGCAAACCAGAGAGGCTGGGGATGTAGTTCAACAAGACAGTGCTTGCCTCGTCCTGACTGGACCCTAGTGCCTTACTTCTTTTCCCTGTTACTCTGACAAGACGGCTGGCAGAAAACAAGCTAAGGAGAGCGGGCGTGTTGCAGCTTCCAGGATGAGGGGCACAGACCAACAAGGTGGGACCATCTCTTGGCTGTGCAGCAAGATGCTTGGTCACACCTCAGTGGACTTTCTTGAAGCAGAGAAATGCTGATGCTCAGTGCACGTGTGCTCTCTCCCTCTCCCTCTCCCTCTCCCTCTCCCTCTCCCTCTCCCTCTCCCTCTCCCTCTCCCTCTCCCTCTCCCTCTCCCTCTCCCTCTCCCTCTCCCTCTCCCTCTCCCTCTCCCTCTCCCTCTCCCTCTCCCTCTCCCTCTCCCTCTCCCTCTCCCTCTCCCTCTCCCTCTCCCTCTCCCTCTCCCTCTCCCTCTCCCTCTCCCTCTCCCTCTCCCTCTCCCTCTCCCTCTCCCTCTCCCTCTCCCTCTCCCTCTCCCTCTCCCTCTCCCTCTCCCTCCTTCCCTCTCCCTCCTTCCCTCTCTCTCTCTCTCTCTCTCTCTCTCTCTCTCTCTCTCTCTCTCTCTCTCTCCACCCTCTCTCCCCTTCCCCTCCTCTCCTTCCTTTCTCTCCCCTCTTCTCTCCCCTCCCCTCCCCTACTCTCTCCTCTCCTTTTTATTCTGTCCAAGACCCCAGCCTACCGACATTCAGGGCAGTTCTTCACTTCCCATAATCCTCTCTGAATTATATTCCATTATTTCAAATACAACCAAACTAATCACAAAAGCTAGCCATCACCTCTATCATGGAGAAAACAAAAGATGAAACAGAAGATCTGAAGATGTAGCTCAGTGGTGGCACACTATCCTGGTGTGTGATCCTGGGTTCAGTCCCGAGTTCCGGACAGGTGGTCGGGGTACACAGAATCCAATGGAAAACTAACCTTGTTAATCTCAGTAAGGCATAGGCAAAGTAAACCTGTACACTTGGGCAAGTCTTAAATCCACCGGAGCCTATAGGGCGAAATTTAAAAGCGGCAGTTTTTTTCTAACCTGGCTAGCTCCCAAATAATTGAGACAGACGCATTAAGTTCATTAGCAAACTTTAAGCACCTTGACTGGGCAAGTTCTAAACTTTCCTAATCCTCTAAGCAAGCTATCTACATCCCACCCACAGGCCCTGTGCTAGTTGCACTTTGAATTTCCCTGACTTGCTCTGCTCCATGTGTGTCCTCATGACAAACTCCCTTGGGGACTTCTTGTTCCCAACCTCATGGTGACTGTCTTCTTCATCCACCTCATGGCCTTTCTACCTGGCTAACTCCCACCTGGCACATCTCCCCTGGACCCCCGGCTGGGATCAGACCAACCTTTCTGTCTCCTCTGCCCAGTTACTGGCTGTCCAGCCTTTTATTAACCAATCAGAGATAACTGGAAAGCATTCTTGACACCACATTGACACAGGAGATTCCTCAACATTCCTCAACATTCATGACAATGCCTGGACTATAACTAGAAATCCTATGAATATACAGGGCACACTAGGAACCCCCAACAGGAGCCAAGCAAAGCTACAGTACTTAACAATTCAAGGAGCCAATAGCAAGAATGTGAGAGCCAGTCGTGTTAGGCTGCACACACTTAGGCTGTCATCTGAGAGCTAGGGTGGTAGCTGGAAAGGGCACCAGGGGCGCTTGGGATCTGGCATTGGTGCTCGACTTAGATGTGATCACACACTTATGTCCCCAAGTTGTGTGTGTGTGTTGTGTAAATTATTGCCTGTGTGTTATGTACCTTATTGTGTGTGTCATGCATCTTATTGTGTGCATGTGTGTGCTGTGCAGCTTATTGTGTGCGTGTATTGCGCGCTTCATAACAAAAAGGGCCCGATTTTATTTTATTTACTTTTTTGGGTTGTTGTGTGACTCTGTGGTGTGTGTGCATGTGTGCATGCACGTTCTTTAATGTGTATGGGCTCAGCACATGTGTGCATGGGGGGTGGGGGAGCAGAACTTGACTAGGCTTTCTGGATTGAAGATACTCTATCTATCTATCTATCTATCTATCTATCTATCTATCTATCTATCTATATCTATATATCTACATATCTCTATATATATGGTATATATATATATGGTATATACATATATGCACATACACGCATACACACACACACACACACACATGCACACACACCAGAATCTCTCACTTGAATCCAAAGCTCACCTATTTGGCTAGCTGAGCTAGCCAGCTTGTTCCGGGATCCCTGTGTCTATCTGTACTGGGATTGCAGGCAGGCTGGCGCACTAACCTGCCGTCTGGGATTGCAGGCAGGCTGGCGCACTAACCTGCTGTCTGTGTGTGTGCTAAGGATCTGAACTCCGGCTTTCACACTTGTGCAGCATGAGGTTTATTGCCTGAGCTATCTCCTTGGCCCCCTCTTTTGGATTTTGAAAGACAGGATCTCATGCAGCCAAGGCTGGTGCCAAATTCACTATGTAATAGGTGCTGGCCTTGAACTCCTTGTCTCCTGGCTCTGTCTCCCAAGTTCTGGGATCCAGGCATGAACCAACATGCTTGGCTTAGATTTTATTTTAAAGAGTCTAATTCCAATATCTCCATCATTTTATTATGAAACAGCTAAAAGCCATAAAGAGATTTCAAAAACTATAATGGACTGAGTGTCCGTGTAGTTGCTACTACTGTGAAGAGCAATAGGCAAATACCTACAGGGGTCAAAGGCTGCTCTTTACAGTGACAATCTTGAGACGCACACCCCGGTTGAAATATCATGCTCCAGGGGCAGGTGGCTACCCGCCAAAACACTCTGCACAAAGCAACCCGTCCTGTCTGGACCGGCTCTGCACCGAAAGTGGAACCAGATGACTTAGCTATTTCCTTTTTTAAAAAATTGACCAGCAGCGCTCACTGATAGGACGTTGCATCAAAATATGCAAAGATCAAGCCAGAAAACTCAAGGCAAGATTGAAGCCCAAGGAGGCTCCCTGTGAAGGAAGCAGCAGCTAAACAGGCATGCCTAGCTATAAAGGGTTAAAGGGCCACACCTAAGCTGGTGGTGCAGCGACACCTTTAAACAATTGCTGTTTCTTACTGATGGCTCCTAAGACCTGATCAGTAGCAACATTGTATGTATTGGGTTTCAGAGATTGTTATATTTAAGTCCTTTCTTTTGTGGCTCCATGGAGAGTCTTAAATTCCATGTGCCCTGCATCTAAATTGTGTTATCTACTATTATTTATAAACTAATAAAGTCATTCCTAATGCTGGCCTCTCTTCAATGGTTTAGTGGCGTGAATAGACCCAGGCAGCTCTCTGGAAGACGTTTTTGTGTTCCCCTGAGCTGACTTTTAGACTCCGGGCCTGAGAATGAATTGTAATGCCCTCTTCCTCTCCACTGCCAAGCAGCCCCCTGGACAATGTCTTCAGGTTCGGGCTGGGTAGGGCTCATGGCCAGCGCCCTTGTCTGCATGCGAGCTAACTCCGAACTTGATCTTCAGAACCAAGAGAAGTGAAAGTTTTCAGATTCTTTGTGTCTTTGTTACTTTTCTTTTGCTGTGATTAAAAACCACGACAGAGGCAGGCGGATTTCTGAGTTCGAGGCCAGCCTGGTCTACAAAGTGAGTGCCAGGACAGCCAGGGCTACACAGAGAAACCCTGTCTCGAAAAACCAAAAAAAAAAAAATCACGACCAAGGCAGCTCAGAAACAAGCTTTTAATTTGGGGCTCTTGGTTCTAGACGCTAGAGTCCGTGACCATCATAGCAAGGAACATGGTAGCAGGTAGGCAGACATGAACTATGTTCGCAACATGTTGTGTTTATGTACATGCACATGTTTATGTATGTACAGGGACCTGTGTGTACATTGCATGCACACATGGGCCAGGTGTCCGTCCACCTTGAGTGCAGGCACTGTCTACATTGTTTCTTGAGACAGAGAAACAATGGCTCAGAACCAAGCTGACCAGTGAGCTCCAGGAATCCTCTTGTGTCAGCCACATCAGTGTGGGGATTGCAAGTCCGAATCACCACATCTGATGTTTAAAATGAGGGTTCTGGGGGTTTAAACATGGATATTTATTTATTTATTTATTTACATATGTATTTTTAGTTTTTTGAGACAGGGTTTCTCTGTATAGCCCTGGCTGTCCTGGAACTCACTTTGTAGACCAGGCTGGCCTCAAACTCAGAAATCTCCCTGCCTCTGCCACCCGAGGGCTGGGATTAAAGGCGTACGCCACCATGCCCGGCCCAACATGGATCTTTATGATTGTAAAGCAAACACTTGACTTTCTGAGCAGCCTTCTCCCCCTTGTTTCTATCGTGATTATTGTTTTGTAATTAACATTACCTTTCAACAGCTGCCAATGTGTTTTACTGATTTTCACATGTAAATAATATGGAGCACATAGCCAATGCTCCATAAAACAGAACACTTTTTCCTTATATTTTTATAATTTTTATATACTATAGAGGTCACAGGAGCTAACTAATAAAAAAAATTTCTGGGAGAACAGGATTTGGCTGCTGTGGTCAGTGTTGGTTGTTAACTTGACAGACTCTAGAATCATGTGGGAGATGGGTCTCTGGGCATGCTGGTGGGGTTATCTTGCTTTTGTTTTCTGATGTGTGAAAAGGCAGGGCCCTTCCTTGGGCAGTGGATCTTGGGCTGTACAAAGGTGAGTAAGTGAGCTGAACACTGGCTTGCTTGCATTCAGCCCCTGGTCCCTGTTCCTTGATTGTGGTGCGGTGTAACCCGATCTGAGATGGAAGGAAACCTTGAACTCTGAGCCAAATAAATCCTTCTCCTTTAGGTTGCTTCTGTTGACATACTCCATCACAGCCACAAGAAAAGATGCAGACAGCTGCTTCTAAAGGAAACACAGGTCCTTCCATTTCAGATTCTCCTCTCTACTCTGTGTGATGGCCTCCACTTCCTCTACAACTGATTGAGCCAGGCTCTGGTCACAGTGTAGTGTGTTTAGCACCTCATACCTGTTGGGACAGGAGCCCCCACAGCTAACTCAAAGGAAAGGACCTTCCCAGTTGTCTTCTCTCACAGAAAATTTCCTAGAATTTCCTACACAAATGTGATCAGCTTTTTTCCCTCAGCCTCTTAAACTAGCCCCCCTTATCATAAATGCTAATAAAAGCAGCATCCCTGTCACTTAACCTGAGGGTTTCAAAGTACTGCCAGAAGAATCTGATTTAGTCAAAGGACCCTTCAGTTGTGGCGTCTCTGATGGGGAACTCATCCTCTGTCACATGTTCAGCTTCCCCGGACAATGACAGCAGTATGAACCACCGTCCTGTTAAACGGCTGCGGTTTCATGGGCCCCTCGTGTGGCTGTGATGCCATTTCCCTCCTGAGCTAGTTGAAACCTTGTAGATTTGTAAGGAAAGGAGAAAAGAAATAACCAGGGCCCTTAAACAGGCTTTATGACAGCACTCTGGTCTTAGGATGTGATGTAAGACATATTGTGGGTCTGGGAACGTAGCTCCGACAGAGGCCCAGTTAGCAGACTGCTTGTCTTCAGAGTGAAGCCCTGGCTCAGTCCCCAGCAGTGCACAAAATACACATGGTGCTGCCTGTAAACCAGCAGTGTGGAGGCAGAGACAGGAGGATTACAATTTCAAGGACATTCTTTACTCAATAGAAAGTTAGCCTATCAACATAAGACCCTGTCTCAAAAAACCCAAAACCAAACCAAACACAAACAAACAAACAAAAAACCCCACACAGAATGAAAGACAGGAGAGCAAGATTTCCCTGGTTTAAAAAAAAAAATTCTTTTCTTTTCATAAAAGCAAATCTTAATATACTTTTAGCCTCCAGGGACATATATATACACACACATATATGTGTGTGTGTATAATATTTAGAATATCATTATATAATATATTGTATATTCATATTGTTGTTCCTCCTATAGGATTGCAGACCCCTTTAGCTCCTTGGGTACTTTCTCTATCTCCTTGGGGAGCAGGGCAGGGGGAGGTATAGGGGGTCTTGGGGATAGCATTTCAAATGTAAATGAAAAACTCTCTAATAAAATGTCTTAAAATATTATATATTAATTCTATATTATATAAAATTATTAATTGTATATAATATATATTAATATATATTATATAATATAGTATATATGAATCATCTATCAGACCATATTAAACATAAAAGCCACATGCTGGCAAGATAGCTCAATGGGTAAGGTGCTTGCTGCCAAGTCTGACAACTTGAGCTTGGTCCCCAGAATCCTCAGGAAATTTAGCGCCAATGCTCTGACTTCTGCATGCACACAGGGCGATGTGAGAGTGATCTGGCTGCACATCTGTCACCCCAGTGACCATTGCTCAGGGTAGATTTGGCTGATCTGGCTAACTAGGCAGTGTTCCCTTCCCCCCCTTACCACTCCAGAGGACAACATTCCCCGAATACAGGAGAAGCGGTCTTCAGTCAAGGGCACATAGCTGTGCTCTCCTGCTAGAACTTCCAAACAAGCCCACATGTGCATAGGTGCGCCAATATGCCCACACACAGACTACACAAGGTAAACAAATGCATGCTTGTAAAAGTATCAAAAATATAGGCGAAATTGAAATATTGTGGTGAATTCTCTTCCTATACTGGACATTCGTCGATGTTCAAATTGTAAGATTTAGGGTAGTCCTATCTCTGAGCCCCAGCAGCGGCATTAGAAAACTTGTATAACACTTGGTTTATGGGGCAGGAAGACAAGCTACAGACACAGAGCCAGGGCCACACCTCCATCACCTCTATCTTGTGCCTTCCTCTGCCTGCTGGCTCTGTCTTCAGTCTTAAAACAAGGAAACTGCAGCCATCTCAGGTGCCAACTGCAGATGCAGCACAAGAGGATCCAGACGGTGACATCACCGTCCTCTCTGTGTGTTGGCATTTCCCAAAGCCCCAAGGCAGACGCCCACCTTAGGAGAACTATGTTACAATGCTCTAAATCAGTCTGTAGCTGCACATCAGCATGGCTGCTCAGAACATCGAGACCCAGATCTGTTGAGGTAAATACGTCAGGCAGCCCTAGACCTGGGAATGGGAACCCAAATAAAACCGGAGTTCTGTTAGGATGAAGAAGCAAAGAAGTTAGCTGTTGAATAGGCCAACAGCGTGGCCATTTTGTGAAGCAGAAATGGGAACTCTGGGAATTGCACAAGAGGGAAACTCCTAAATTGCCATGAGCTCTTCCCAGGTATGGAAGCCACACCCGGGATGCCAGCCCATGGAGGCTGAGGAGACAGTTGCTGTGAGTCTGAGGCCAGCCTTGCTATCCTAGTTTGCATTCTAGTATTAGGATAAGATACCATGACCAAAAGCAACTTGGAAAGGAAGAGGTTCATTTGACCACATGGTTCATTCATAGGCCACCATAAAGTGAGGAAGTCAGGGCAGGAACTCCAGGCAGGAACCTGGAGGCAGGAACTGAAGCAGAGGCATGGTTTCCTATAAAGTCAGGCTCACCTGTCCAAGGGCAGCCCCGACCACAGTGAGCTGGGCCTCCCCACGTCAACCATAAGTCAAAAGAACGACTCACAGATTGACCTGCAGGCCAATTGGATGGAGGCATTTCCTCTGCTGCCAGTCTCTCTCAACCTAGGTGGTCCTAGCTTGTATCAAGCTGATAAAATCTAACCTTCACACTGAGCTACAAAGTGAGCCAGAGGCCAATCTGGCCTCAAAAGACCAAGATGAATTTTGCAAGAATCTGCAGACAAAATACATTGCGTATCCTTTAACTTACCACAAAAAAAAAAAAAAAAAAAAAGCTCATTTAATTACATGCATGGACAGTTAATGTGTTTCTCATCTGATCTAGGAATAGATTATATGCTTTAAATTTAATATATAGAAAGGTGAGCCTCGGTTATTGTGGCTGTGTTTTTGCCGATTCATTTATCTATACAGATAATGTTTATTTTCCACAGGCTTCTCACCAGACCTGAGACCAGCTTTGGGTTTTGGAGGGAGCTGCTGGGAAACAGGAGGCTTGCTTGGCCTCTGCTTCTTCTTCTCCCTACATGGTAAACACTTAGTGTTCCCAAGCCCATGACATCAGTGCCTGTTACACCTTTGCAAATAGTTCTCGCATTATCAAATGGGAGTAGAAAAACGAAGGGAGAAAAAAACCAAGACAGCAGAGAACAGAACACATTCGCCTTCCTAGCAAACAAAAAGACTTTCAAAGAGTGGCGTTTGCTTTTCAACTTAAAATGAAAACATTTGAACTGTCAAAGTCCCGGAGCGTGCACATCTTTATAATTAGATCATCTATGAAGGCCCTTGGTATTTACTGTAGTATTTTATAGACAACATTTGCTTGGATGTTTTATACAGAGAAACATAAAATAAATTCATTCTCTATTGTCCATTTGTAATAACCCCTTGCTTATTTGGGGAAAATATTTCAAAGTAGATGCCCTAAGGGCTAGAAACAAAGGTCTTTGAAACCTCTCTCCTCTATAGATGCATTCAAACAGAAAATTTTACTTATATGCAAATATCTTAAAGTTATAGGACATCAAAGTGTGGAAAACCATGCAAACCCACAGGAAATGTAAGAGAAGTCTTCACAGTGATTCGGTTCTGTCCAAGTTGATTAAGTAAACTCATTGAAAAAAGACAAGGGAGAATGATTCGACCACAACTGAAGACAGCAGCCTGGAGACAGGAGAGAAAGTCGAGAACCATCTCTGCCTAACATGAAAAGAGAGAGAGCTCTTCCACGGGAACTGAGGCTCACCACAGCCAGGCTTTGTAAAAGGGACTTCCTTTGCCTGATGTAATTGGCATTTCTGAGGCTTACTGCCTGTGTCTTCTACCTAAGCTTCTAGACTCCATACAATCTTACTACAATCTTCCAATCTAGGCTAGAATGTTTTCAGCCTCTGATACTTACAGCTGAAAAAGCTCACCCTTCTAGTTCCTTCTGAACTCTTCCTGCTGGTTCAACTCAGCTGCTCTGACTCAAACTCTTCTCCAAGCTGACTGATTTAATCTGGCTCCTCTCAACCTCTAACTCTTTGCTCTGCTTGGCATCAAACTAACTCTGGCAATCTGTTCTAATCTTCTGGCTCCTTCTCGTTCTCTGGCTCATGCTGTCTTCACCTGTGTCTAGCTTGTTCTTTCTCTGCAACCTGTCTCTCTCTATAATTGTCTCAGGAAAACTGCCTCTTTCTTTCTCTGCACTGCTCTCTCAGGTCACCTCTCCTTCCTGTCTCTTCCAGTGAGAGCATATCCTACCTCTGACTCATTCTGTCAAATCCTTCTCTGATTTTTCACTTTGCCCCTCAATTAGACATCACTTTCAAACATGGCTGCTTCCTTCTATCAACTAACTTTGCTTTCATTATTTGGGATTAAAGGCATGAGCTACACCACAACTAGGAAGTCCTTTTCCGAAAGTAACACAATCTCAGCTTCCAGTGCGATCAGATAACATGCGACAAAGCTTCTGGTCACGTCATCTCTTCACCACATTTTAGTCACCAGATGCCACATGAAATTTCCTATGTCCCTAATGTCACCATGCTGCTGTCTGTCCCTACAGTTGGTTCTTAGTGTATTCAAACTAATTTTTTTAAATGTTTATAGAAAGCAAACATATATTCGTATCCTGGCATTTATTTGTATTGTATTACACTTAATTTATCATACCTATCTATCAGTGAAAGTTAGCCAATCTTCAGGGTCAAGTAGACAGGATTTAGAATCACCATGGAGACACAGCTCTGAGTGGGTCTGAAGGTGTCTCTAAAGAAGCTGAATTGAAGAGCACCAATGGTCAACCCTCTCTGCTCCCTGGCTGCTAGCACAGTGTGACCTGCCACATCAGGCTGCTGCCACCATGCTTCCCACCATGATCTACTCAACCCTGGAACCAGGAGCCTTGGACGCCCTTCCTTCCTTAACTTGTTAATGTCCAGTGTTTTGTCAGGGTAACAGGAAAAGTAGCCAACACACTTTCCCTTTTGTATCAAAGGAAAAGGAAATGTAACAAATGTAGCAAATGCGAGTTCCCTTATGTATCAAAGTAAACCGCAGTCACAGGGAGCCTGTCCCCTGCTCCACTCAACATGCGTGTACTTGAGCTCAAGAGCAGATCAGTGTTTGTGGGCCTAGAGTTTCCTTTTAGGCAAAAACTTACATATGGGTGAAGAGATGGCTCTGTGGTTAAGAACACATACTGCTCAGGATACAGGTTTGGCTCCCATCCCCCATATGCCCTGTAACTCCAGCTTCGGGGCATCTAACACGCTCCTCTGGACTCCTTGCACACCTCCCTCATGTGCACATATCTACACACACAGGCACATACGCACATAGTCAACAAGCATATTGTTTTTGAGAACAGGCAAGAGCACTGATCCTTTCCCTTCTATTATAGAAAAGTGTGCTTTGTATAAACACAACAATTCGCTTATCCATTCTCCTGAGGACAGGCACTTGAGGTGTTTCCAGTGTGTGGCTGTCAGTAATAAAGTTGTGAATTCTTCTGTGTATGTCTTCTTTAAAATATGTCTTCATTTTTCTTGGGTAAATAGTTGAACTGCAAGGTCCTAATGTAGGTGTATATGCAAATCTCTTTATAAATAAACACCAAGGTTGTTCTTAGAGTTTATATTTCTTGTGTGTGAGAGTTCTGGTGCTCCTGAATTCGGTAGAAATTCTCATGTTAGCCTTTCTATACACATATACATATACAGTTATATATATACAGTTATATATATATATATATACACAGTTCTATACATATATATACAGTTCTATACATATATATAGTTCTATACACACACATATATATATTTATATACATATATATATATATATATATATATATATTATACAGTATACAGTTCTATCTTGGTTTCATTTGAATTCTCCTAGGTGGCTAATGCTGTTGTGTGTCACATGGGCATCAGGAATCTGTTTCCTTCCTTTCAGGGTGTTCAAATCTTTATTATTATTATTATTATTAATTTTATTATTTGTTATAGGAATTCATTACAATTCTGTTTCATAATTCTTTGTTGAAAACTGTAAAATTAAGTATTTTTTCACCCATCTTTGGTGTGCTTACTGATTGTCTTTTGATAATTTTGTGAGATGTTAAATTTTGCCATGTTTAAATTATACAAAGTTTCTTTCCTGCTTATTGCTTTCCCCATCTTACCAAGGGGACCTTGCCTGTTTCCAAGTCACAAAGCTACTCTTTTTCCCCCTGAAGGTTTGGCTTCTGCCCTAGTTTCCTGTCTGCTGTGATAAAACACTATGACTCAAAGTAATTTAGGGGAAGGGAGATTTTATTTGATTTATACAGTCAGATTACCATCCGTCACTGAGGGGTTTCACATGGACATTCAAGTTAGAACTTGAAGCAGAAGCCTTAAAGGAATGGACCTGTTAGCTTGCTCATGCTTCGCTTACTCTCTCACACAGTCCAGGGCCATCCTCCTAGGGAATGGTTCTGCCCACGGTGGACCCAACCCTTCTATATCATTTGGCAATGGAGACATGCCCTGGGTCAGTCTGACCTGGGGAAACCCTTGGGTAAGCCTCCTTTCCTAGGTGACTGTGTTGTGATGATAGTCAGAGGTAACGAGGGCAGGTTTTATGTTTAGCGCTGTAATCCTACCTGACTTATTTCCTGGCTATTGTGTGAGGCAGAAAGGGAGATTCATTTTCTCTCATATTGAGAGATGTTTTTTTTTCAAAGCCGTTTATTGGCAAGAACTGCTTTTCCCATATGATTGCTTTAGTGATTTGTGAGAACACGAACCACCCTGTGGACAAAGATCTGGGGATCCGTTGTGGCATTTCTGTTTCCAGTATTTATCAATTTTTATATTTATGAGAGTGACACAAAAAAGTAAAAGGTCCAGAAATTCTAAATTATAAATGTTTTGCTTTTTGCAAGTTTGGGCTGCAAGTCATTTGTATTTCTTGTACTTATGGCCAGGTATTCATTTCTTTTTAAATTTTACTGGATTATTATTTTAATGTTATTAATCAACACATGCATTTTGTGTCTGCATGAGGTTCTTGTTTGTTTGCTTGTTTGTTTTTAATTTGTGTGTGTATGTGTGTGTGTGTGTTTCTAGGGCTTTCTTGTAGGCTGAGGAGATGGCTCCATTGGCAAACTACTTGTCATGCAAGCATAAGGACCTGAGTTCAATCCCCCATGAGGGAAATAAAACCGTGTGGTTTAGATGAGAAGAGCTCCCATAGACTCATATACTTGAATACTTGGTCCCCATTTGGTGGGACTGTTTGGGAAGGACTAGGCAATGTGGCCTTGTTGGAAGAGGTGTGGCCTTGTTGGAAGAGGTGTGGTCTTGTTGAGGGATGTGTGTCACAGGTTCAGCTTTGAAGTTTTAGAAGAGCAACAAATGTCTCCAATGCCCAGTGATAAACACTAAGCTACTTTTAAATCTGTATTCTCACCCAGTAGAGTATCTGATACTTGGTAGTAACTGATATGCACTAAGCTACTTTTAAATTTGTATTCATTAAAATGTTTATTTCAGGTTTACTAGTAGAATGCTAGAATATATATATTTAACTGGGAAACTTAGAAACCCACCCATATAGATAAATGAATTAAACAACCACAGATGGATAGGGCCTAAAGGATGACTTAGCATGTCAAGGCACCTGCTGCTCTTGCAGAGAACCTGGGTTCCATTCCCAGTGCACACTCCACTGCTCACAACCATCTGTGATCTGGTCCCAGGGCACCTAATGCCCTCTTCTGACCTCCAGGGGTACTAGGCACATAGGTGATACACATATGCACATGCAGACAAACATACACATAAAAGTTAAAAATATAAAATAATAATAATCACAGATAATGCCAACTGGTGCAGAGATAGAACTAGGAGGAGAGGGCAGTGGGGGACACACTAGGAGGAGATGGCAATGGGGGACACACTAGGAGGAGAGGGCAGTGGGGACACACTAGGAGGCGAGGGCAGTGGGGACACACTAGGAGGAGAGGGCAGTGGGGGCACACTAGGAGGAGAGGGCAGTGGGGACACACTAGGAGGCGAGGGCAGTGGGGACACACTAGGAGGAGAGGGCAGTGGGGAACAGAGCATTATCACTTCTACTCAGGTAGTCGGAAATGAGGAAGAGACCGCAAGACTGAAAGAAAAGGTAAATCAGAACATCCCTAGGAAACTGAGGGGGACAGAGTTTTAAACACCAAGGGCACAGGCTTGAAATCAAGCTCCAAATATGGAAGGAACAGTAATTGAACAATTAAGTATGCCTAGCAGAGAGAGCGTTTGGGAGAGTTTCTTCCAGCTGACACTTGCCAAAATGAATAGTGCCATTCTGTCAGCGAAGCCAGGGGGGAAATATTCTAGACAGAGAGAGCTATAGAAGGCAATGAGAAACAGGCAGCAGTGGGGAGCAAGACCTTGCAGAGGCAGGAGCCAGCATGCAGGTCTTGGGGAGAGGGTGTTGCAATAAAAGGTGTTTGGTTGGGCCTTACTTGCAAGTGAAAAGAGACTTATCCAAGTCTACAGATAGCGTGGGAGAGCAGCTGGGGAGGACTAGACACCCTCAGGGGGGAAGGTGTTGGAAATGATGTCTGTTGGTCAGTTGTGTGTGGGAACTGGGTAGGGATGGAGGAGGGTGTGGTTTCTGACTTGGGTGCATGATGGTACCTTTTACTGAGAGAAGGTTTGCATGTGGGCACTAAGAGCAAGGAGGGAGGGAGGAGGGAGGGGAGGAGGGAGAGAGGGAGGAGAGGAGGGAGGGAGGAAGAGGGAAGGAGGAAGGAAGGAGGGAAGCAGGAAGGAGGGAAGAGGGAGGAAGGAAGGAAGAGGGACAGAGGAGGGAAGGGGGAGGGAGGGAGGAGGGAGGGGGAGGGAGGGAGGAGGGAGGGGAGGAGGGAGGGGAGAAGGGAGGGGAGGAGGGAGGGGGGAAGAGGGAAGTAGGAAGGAGGGAAGAGGGAAGTAGGAAGGAGGGAAGAGAGAGGAAGGAAGGAAGAGGGACAGAGGAGGGAAGAGGGAAGGAGGGAGGAGGGAGGGAAGAAGATACTGAGACTGGAGGAACTTCTGTGTCCAGGAATCCTAGGAAGATGGATCAAATAAACAACAGACAGGAGGTTAAGCTGTGAAGATTTGGAATGAAGAGCTCACCTGGTGGCCTCAGCAAAAGGTTATCCTGATAGCACATCCACCTGGCCACAGCAGACAGAGAAGTAAGAGGACGAGATGAGGAGCATCAGGGAGCATTGACAACTTCACGATTCTGTCCCGAGGGTGCACAGCAATCTGAGGTCATTAGAGAGGATCTGAGGCAAAGAGCATGTGAGGTTAGCTGAATTCTCATCATGGGTGGCGTCAAGAATGTTTGCATGCAGATGGGAAAGCATCGGCCGTGGGAGACAGGCGAGGAGAGTGCACACAGCTGCTCACACAGGCATAGGTGTGCACAATGGCTGTGACTTTTTGGTGTGTTTTTTCCCCTAGTCTCCTGATCCTTATGTGCATTTGTGACCACATTTTTCTCTAGGTTTGTTACCCACTCGCCCTGGCTACTGCAGGGGGCTACAGTGAGACACAGTAGGGCTTAAGATAAAGCAGTACACTGACTGACTCTATGGTAGCAACTCACCCAGATTATACTTTCCCCATACGCACACTGAATGACCAAGGGAAAGTTAGTCTTACAGGGCTCTGTTTTCTCTTCAGTAATGTGGGGATACCACACAGAGCCAGACACAAGCACACAGAGGTGCGTGCTCATAAGTGGGAAGATCTAAAGGTGCTGGTCATATCAACATCAATTTATTCATCTTAATATTGTACTATAGGTGTGTGTGTGTGTGTGTGTTGGTGCATGTGCCCATATGTCTAGAGGTCAGAGGTCAATACCAAGTGCCTTTTTCTATTGTTCTTCAGTTTCTAAAGGAGCCTCTCACTTACTGCTGAGCTCATCGATTCAGCAGTCTTGGATGACCAGCAAGGCCCAGGATCCTCCTGTCTGCACACCCTGCCTGCAGCACCACCCTGCTATTACATGAGTGCTGGGCATTGAGCTCATGTCCACACACTCTCTTTGCTTTGAGCTCTAAGCAAGTGGTTCTGGTTAGAACAACCAAATCAGGGGTCAGTGGAATGATCACACGGTACATGTCTGACCAAGTTTTCCCCTCCAAGGTTCTCCAGTTGGAATTAAGATGGCGGGGAAGCTCTCCTTCAAAGATGCCTCTTTTATCTGTTTGCAAAGTTTAAAAGTTACAAGCTTTGTATCATTTTCATCTGATATTTGTTCGGGTGGCAAATGGCCCAGATCAGCAATGCAGGTGCCGTACTTCCCCGGAAGTCAAGGTTTGGAAGTATATGATTGACACACACATACAGACCTGATGGTGTGTGACTACTGTCACTGTCTCTTGATTGCTCTAAAGAAGTAGCTGCCTGACATCTCGTAAAGACACTCAAGTAGTCCCGTGAAGGAGCTCCTATGGGAGGTGACGAAGGCCATGTGCCTGCAGCTGGTGCCAATGTCACCATGTGAATGATCCACCTTAGAACCAGGTCTTCCAATTCACATGAACCCTTTGGGTGTTCTCACACCCATGAGAGAATTGATCCGTAGCCAACTGTCTGGCCATTTCCAGTCCAGATGGTTGTGAGCTGCCATGTTGGTGCCTTGAACCAAATCCATGTCCTCTGGAAGAGCAGCAAGTGGTTTAACTGCTGATCCACTGCTACAGCTCTTGTGCTTCTCTTCTGAGTCCAGCTACACTTCCCATTCAATGAGTCACCAAACTGTGCCAGTGTCTGGCCCACTAGTGTAAGTGGCTGGTCACTGATGGCACTGGCTACTCCACTGATGCAGTTGACTGGTCACTGGTGGAATTGTCTGGTACAGTTCCCTGGTCCATGTGGCTGGTCACTGGTATGCATGGTTAGCCTGCTGGTCCTGATGGCAGGCGGACTGATGGAGTCCACAGATCTGTGTTTTCATGGCCCCAGCTTTATCTCTGGTGTGATTCTGTATACCTTCCCTCTGTCTGATTTCCTCATCTACTAAATAAGTACCTTAAATAAGTATAATACTTAAAATTATACAGAATTTAAGCAAGTAGTCGAATCTTGACTTCTCAAAGATTGGTTGCTGTAGTTTGAATAAGAAATTACATTACCTGTGGGCTCATAGATTTGCTTATTTGTTCCCAACTGGGAACCTTCCAAGTTTGAGAAGGTTGTGGAACTTTTAGAAGGTGAAGGGAGAGATCCTTAGGGGCAGGCTTGAAGTTTGTAACTGGGTCTCTCTTCTCATTCAAATTCTACTTTCTGAGTGTAGATGGAGCATAGCCAAGTGGCCTCCTGCTTCTGCCACTAAGGCTTCGCTCATGGATGTCTGCTGCTATGCCTCCCTCTCTGTGATAGACTGTCTCCCTCCAGAAAGAGAAGGCAAAATAAACTCCTTCGGCCCTAATTTGTTCTTGTTAGTGTGACATCAGTCAGAATTACCAACACACGGGTGAACAGAAAGAAATGTGTAGTCACGTCTGTGGTTTGATATCTATTGAGCTGGACTTTACATGATTTCATTGTTGGAAAGAATCTGAAAGGAAAACCTTATCAATCAGATAAAATTGGTGTTTTCAGATGCTCTTAAGAAAGAATACAGAGAAGCTTGGAGTGATTAATAATTACAAAATGGTAATACCTCATATTTGAAAAGCCATGAGTGCTTTTTAGGGAATTATAATTATAATCACAACTAAATTATACAGAGATAATATGTGTGGATAGCCTGTGAGGTAATGTCTCCTCCTTATCTTCTTCCTAATCCCTTGATTGTACAGCCAAAAAAAAAACAGAGAGAGAGGCTCAAAACATGAGATTTTTACGACAAAATCAATGTCTGTAATAGATATGAATATCCTTATGACAAATCACTTATAAATGTTTCCCTGCCAAGCACTGTGCACACCCCACAGTCTGCAGCTTTATTTATGGGTGTGATGGAAGTTGCCCCTCTCAGTCAGTCATGAAGGATTGATTAATGCATGACTGGACATGCTTAACATTTGACAGGAGTTAACGCAAGCCTTCTTCCTGATATGCGGCCCGCGCGGCACTTTCTTTATTCCACGTGTCAAACCTACGACAGAGCTTCTGTCACTCACATTGTTTAAGGGAGGAAATGGTGAAATCTTATTGGCAGAATAAGCGCCTGGAGCTGGGGTTGGAGATTCTCTTTTTTTTTTTTTTAATATTTTTATTACATATTTTCCTCAGTTACATTTCCAATGCTATCCCAAAAGTCCCCCATAGCGCCCCCCACTTCCCTACCCACCCATTCCCATTCTTTTGGCCCTGGCATTCCCCTATATTGGCATATAAAGTTTGCAAGTCCAATGGGCCTCTCTTTCCAATGATGGCCGACTAGGCCATCTTTCGATACATATGCAGCTAGAGACAAGAGCTCCGGGGTTCTGGTTAGTACATCATGTTGTTCCGACAATAGGGTTGCAGATCCCTTTAGCTCCTTGGGTACTTTCTCTAGCTTCTGCATAGGGAGCCCTGTGATACATCCAATAGCTGACTGTGAACATCCACTCCTGTGTTTGCTAGGCCCCGGCATCGTCTCACAAGAGACAGCTATATTTGGGTCCTTTCAGCAAAATCTTGCTAGTGTATGCAATGGTGTCAGCGTTTAGAAGCTGCTTATGGGAAGGATCCCTGGATACGGCAGTCTCTAAATGGTCCATCCTTTCATCACAGCTACGAACTTTGTCTCTGTAACTCCTTCCCTGGGAGTTTCAAACTCTTTGCTACACTATGGAATCTTCCTCCAGAAAAAAAAAAAAAAAAAAAAAAAAAAGGATATACCTGTGCACAAAGTCCAACCCAGAAAGCCTGGGCTCTGGGTGAGTAGACGGTTTTGTGGTTTTGATCCTAGTCCTGTTTCTGCCTTCCCACTTCCTTGTAGCACCCCGAAGTGGGAAACTAAGGATGCTTTTCATGTTCCCTTCCTACTCTACTTTTTCTAAAGTCAGCAATCTTCCTTCAATGCATATACCAATCCCACTCACTCTCCTAAGCAAAGACAATTCGGCCAAAGCGGCTCACTTTAGGCAGGGTTTACCAGCCAAGCTTTAGACTTTTCCATATTCGGTAGGCTCTGCAGTGATGAGGACCACTAACATACCTTAACACCAGGCTTTGTTTAGTTTCAAAATTGAATGATAAACACCGTGCAGTCTTTCAGGCTAAGTGTCTTTGGTTACAGCAGTTTGTGGCTCTCCCGTGCAAAGCATCACAGTGGCTTGGTGAGATGCTCCCTAGAGGTGTGTTGCTATGTCCTTGCTGTTGTTGAGACTTGCTAATTAGTCAGGGAGGGCATGGGACCTGAAGTCTCCTGGCCTGGGATGTAGCACTCAACTTTCTTCTGTCTTGCAGAGTTTGCGTAGGAAACATCCCGGGAGGGTCAACCCTGGGTAAATGCAGAAGTGGAGGGAAGGAAGACAGGAAACAGAAGCCATGAGTAAGCAAAGCCGCAAGACAGAGAGAAAGTGAGCTGGAGTCAGTGGTAGTAATTAGAAAATAAGCAGGTGGAGAAAAGCAGACGCTAGAGCTGAGTCATGGGCGTGGCAAGGAGCCAAGGTCTCCCGTGACGTCACGGGAGGGGAGCTGAGTGCTGGTCACGGGAGGGGAGCGGAGGCACCTTCGCTGGTGCTGTTCCTCACAGCTCGCTCGCCCGCCCGATGGCCAAGACAGGCTAGTGAGTTCTCCATTAGCCAGACAACGGGCCCTTCGACTTTTACCTACTTTTTCACACCATTGGCTTTTAAGCAGACCTGGAACAGACGACCAGGTGATTGTTTCTAATTCTTTGCACCTTCAAAGGATCAAATTAACGCGATAATAGCAGAAGTCATCTGGGACAGACAAGGCACTTCACATGCTGTGTGTGGCCTTGGGGGTCCTACAAACCCCAAACCGCCAGACTGATTCTCAAGTCCAAGGCCACATTGTTTTGAAGTTTCAGTTAGGTGACTTCTCTATCTAGCTTTAAAGTGCAGGGCAAGGGGAGTGGAGGTGGGGGAATTCCTTTGTTTGCTTGCTTGATTTTGCAAGAAAGTCTGCTCCCCCCACCCTTCTAGGTGAAGCCCCAAACTGCATACATTTAGGTATGGAAATAAGACACCTGTTCTAAGAAATTGGAGAACAGACAGACCTCTTGGGATATGAGTTTCAGAATATATTTTAAATTATTTTTCCAATATTTTGGGCTGGGCAAAAACAAGTGAACTACTTTTTTTTTTTTTTTTTTTTTTTTTGGTTTTCCGAGACAGGGTTTCTCTGTGTAGCCCTCGCTGTCCTGGAACTCACTCTGTAGACCAGGCTGGCCTCAAACTTAGAAATCTGTCTGCCTCCGCCTCCCAAGTGCTGGGATTAAAGGCATGTGCCACCACTGCCTGGTGAACTACTTTAATAATAGAAAATAATTCTTAGAGTTCAAATGGTCTCGGGGAATGCGATATCCTTATTTCTGCCTAAGTCTGTATTGTTTAACAAGTATAGAGGCTCACTAAGTGTTTGAACTCAGTTTCTGGTTAGTTTGTTTCTGTTGAAAGTGCCTTCTGACCTGAGGAAGCTCCCCAATTCCAGTTAAAAACAAAGAGATAGCAATTTGAATACTAATACTAATGAAAAAGAAACTATGTTCTTAACTTAGGTATAAAAGAAAAGGGGCCAAGGGGAAAAGGTATAAAAAGAAAAGAGTTGAGGAGAAAGGAGGGGGAGGGTAAAGTGTGGGGGCAGAAAGGAGACCTTAAAGGACTGTAGGTTTGTGGATTCAATGGCATATATTGTCAACGACTCACATTTCTCATAGTGAGCGTCAGCTCCTCGCACTGGCACCATCAAACTACGCTTTGACTTGACTGCTGTGAGACTCCAGACTTTATAAGACTCATCAAATTTTATTACAACTGCTCCCAGTTTGTCTCACCTCTGCTCTGCTCTGTGAGGGTGGAGATCCACAGCTGCCTTATTCCTCATTGTCTACATGATCAGACCATCAGACCAATACCCAGCAAAGGTATTCCTACCTGTGGTCAGTCCCAGAGAATTTGCTAAAGCCTCATTAACAGTCATTGTTGGGCCTAAAGACACGGGTTCTGGAAACAGGCCCATAAACAGGGCCATCTGCATAGAGGACATGATGAGGCTGATTCGAAAATACCACCCTTTGGCATGGTTCTTGGTATACTGCTAAGATCCAAAAATGATTATCTTAAAAAATAATAATGGACAGTTCCCCATAATAATGACTCTAAGTAATTTTCAAAACTAGGAAGATTCTTTACAAATAAAAGTCAAAGAGGTGTGGGGTTTGGTTTTAGGAAAAAAAAAAAGTATATGTGTCTGTGCTCATTTTTCAGCCCAGCCTGAAGCATCACAGGAGACAGGGTCTTGAAAATCTTCTTTTACTCCGGTCTGATGGCTGACTCTTCTCACACAAGCGAGAGTCAGTTGATCTTACGCATTTCTAGGTGAATTCAGCCGGCTGGGGAGCAACCATGCTGGAGAATATGAAGCATTTGGTTCTAGTTCCTTCCAGCCTTCTAAGTGTGTCAGCTCTTTGAAATGGCTACAATCTCACGGTGACATAGTCAGTAATTCCTAGAATAAGAACTTTCCTTTTCTAATTGGAACACAACTCTTAAGTAATCTGGGTCCTGGAGGGGTGTGGCCACTACCCAAGAGGCTGGGACAGATGACACAGAGGCTGCGAAGTCATAAATGACTGGCCTGTCCATCCAGGAATGACAAGCAGTCTTTAAAGAAACCCAGTCACACAGCTGAGGGCAAGGCTGACATTTGTTGCGCAACAAGAATGAAGGTTTAAAAAAGTTACTATGACAAACTCATAAAACGGCTCTGTAGATCTCATCTCGAAGATAAGGACATTGAAAGCTAAGCAGGCGAAGTCACGTGCTCAATGCTGAACACGTTCAAAGATTACTGAACGGAGTCATTTCTCTAGCTGTTTTCTCTGCAGTGTGTGAGAATTGAGCCCAGGGACCCATGCACAAGAATCAAGCAGTCTACCACCAAGCTACATTCTTGAGCCAGTTTCCACAGCTTTCATGTAAATGTAGAACTGAGCTAAAACATAACACTTGTTTGTAAAAAATCAAATTAAATCAGAGGCTAGGGAGAAACTCAGTGGAGACCAGAGAGATGGCTCAGAGGGGAAGAGTGAGGTAGAGTCCCCAGCGCCCACATAACAAGACAGATATGGCTGCGTGTATCTGTAACTCCAGAATTTCAGGGCAGAGACAAGTGGATCCTGGTGTGTGCTGCCTAGCCAGCCTAGCCAAAACGGGGAGGGAGGTTTGGGTTCAGTGAGAGACCATGTTCCAAAGCAATGGAGTAGACAACAGTAGTCACCTGACTCTGGCCTCTGCATGTGTGCACCTGAGTACACAGACATGAAGACCCTTACACTCGGGTACAGAAATGATACACACACAAGGAATATGGAAAACAAACTCACTTTGTCTCCGTCTCAGTACAAAGTACCTGTGCTTCGTGGCCTTAGCATTCTGAGGCTTGGAACCGGGAAGACTGGAACCATTGTGTAAATGTGATCGTCTGATTTTCTAGTACAACGTTGCCTGCTTGTTCGTTGTCCCTCAGTTCAACCCAAGATAAGAGCATGCACAGTGGCCGTGTTGAATGAATGGCCAGAAGCCCCCCTTTTTCCTGGAGGTCTCTGGGGAATACAATGGGTAGATATCATCAGTCAGCTGATGAGATCTAATAACTTGCAGCTTTTTATAATCAATGTGACCAAATACCTCACAAGAGGCAACTATAGGAGGATAAGCTTCTTTGGTCTCAAATTGTGAGGGGACAGAGTCCATCCCAGTGAAGGAGGCACGGCTGTGGGAGGGTGGGGCTGCTTGTTCACATCCGGGTGGATCAGAAAGCAGAGAGACGTGGATGCTGGGGCTCCTCTGGCTTTCTTCCTGGTATTGTCTTAGCCTGGGGATCTGCCCGTGGGTCGCTGATGCCCACATTCAGGCAAGTCGTCTCCTTTAACCCTCTCAGGAGACACCCATAGCCTCACAGACATCCCAGGTGTTCCTCATGAATGACCTCTGTGATTGTTAAGCCAGCCAGGGTGATGGTTGAAGAGACATCACCGATGGCCAGCTGTCGTCTGCATTCTCGTGTTCAGTAGCACATGGCACAGAGACTAACAGTTCCAGGCCAGGGCTGGAATGTCACATGACTGAAGAACAAGGTGAGGAGCATTGATATTGAGTCATCCCGACACCCACACACCGGCCCTTTAACCTTCCCTGCGTGTACCAGCACTACTGCTAACGTGCGCCACAAAAATTGCTCCTTCAAATGGATAAGTTATTTGTACAAGACAATTGAGAAAGTCCTTACTGCACTTCTAGATTCAAGGGGGAGAGAGAACAGTCGTAGGGGGACTGTGACGGTTTAAAGGACAACCTGAGACCTGTGGGAGCCCAGACAGTGGTGGGAAGACGTGGTAGGTTGCTGGGCACTTCACTTGGTAGCTTTATCAAAGTGTGAACCAAAGCCAGGCTTAGATAGCCAAGGGCTAAGAGAGTTCTTCTCTTCCTCTCCGGGCTCTGCTCTAGTAGAGGCCACATCTGCTCCACTCACGGGCACACCTTGAGCTAACAGGATCTGCTCCAAGTGGGTGCTTAGTGAATAGCCATCACTTGAAAGAGCAAGCCAAGTATTCTTTAAGAATTTTATCTCTAATCACTGTAGGAATAAAAGGAAACACTGAAGAGAGAGAAAAGAGGGTCCCTGAACCTGTTTATTCTCCATTCCCTTGGCTCTTTATTTCTATTTCTAGAAGCCATGCATGGTTGTGTTGTCATAAATGTAAAAAGAAATTAAACTTAAGCATAAGCAGTTTTTATCCCTTAGTGTGTATGCATGTGTGTCTGTGTGTGTACATGCATCTGCGTCTGTGTGTATGCATGTATGTGCATGTGTGTGTGTGCTTGTCTGTGTATGGGCATATGCATGTGTATCTGTAAGTATAAGTTTGTGTATCTATGTGTGTATGAGTGCATGTATCTATGTGTATATATATATATGTGTATGTGTATGTAAACACCCTTGACTATGCCGTACATGACTACGACACATGTAAAAGCTGGAGCAGTGTTTGAGATGTCTTCCTCTCTCCTGCTCTGTCTCACTGGGCTGAGACAGGGTCTCTCTCGCTGAACTGGAAGCTTACCATTTGAGTTAGGCTATTTGTCCAGAGAGCCCTGTCTCTGCTGCCCCAGGACAAGAGAAGTCATGGCCAACTCTTTGCCTGGTTGCTGGGTGTTTGAACATGGGTCCTGATGTTTGCACGGCAGACACTCTCAGCCACTGAGTCACCTCCCCAGCACCAGGAGTTCTTCATTTCATACAGTTTATCATCTATAGTTCAAGGCACAGCCTTCTAGACATTTCCCGTGTACATACGCAAATATTTATCTATTACAAAAATAGGATCATAGAATTTGGAAATCTACTTTCACTTAACAATGCACTGGAAAAAGTCATATCCTCGTAGCACAATCCTAAGTAGCTGTATGACATTTGTAAATATTGATACTATGTCATACACTAGGAAGTTCTAGGGTCTGTTTTGTGTTGTAGCATATAGTGCTACATCTGTGTCTTATTAGAAAACATCTAAGCTACACTGAAGGCTTAGGTTTTTGAATATATAATTTTAAATTATTTCTTTGAGAATTTCATACATCCATAAAATGTATTTTGATTATACCACCCTCCCCCCTTTCCTCTAACTCCATCAGGATCCACCTCCCACTCTCTCCTCCCAAACTTCATGCTTTACCTCACTGAGTCCAATTTGTGCTACCAAATACACATGGTGTGGACCATCCACTGGCGCAGGATTGGTGTACTGGGGGGCCATACCATTAACAAAACCTGATCTTCCTCTAGGAGCAGCCCCTCACTGTCTGTGTTCCTCAGGTAGGCATGTGGGAGGGCCACAAGCCCCTCCCTCCTTGCATGATGGAATGAGAGGGCCACAAGCCCCTCCCCCCTGCATGATGGAATGGGAGGGCCACAAGCCCCTCCCCAACGCATGCTGTAATGTTGACTAGCTTGATCTGTGCAGGCAGTCACGGCTACTGCGAGTTCATGGACATGATGATCCTGCCATGTCATGAAGACACTGTCTTACTGAGTCCTCCCAATCGCTGGCTCTAACAATCTTTCTTGTGCTCTATTAGGAGACAGTTCTCTGAGCCTTGGCGTGGTGTGATATGGGTGTCTCACTGTGCCCGAGCCTTCCACAGACAGTCTCTGCCCTTGAACCATTTACTGCATAGAGAAGCTGCTATGATGAGTTCAAAGCTGCCTCTATCTACAGGGAGAGAGATACATGAGAGAAGGCAGTTTGATTCTACATCCATTTAGCAAAACAACAGTAGCAAGTTGGTCCCTGTGGCCTGTGAATCTCCCAGCCTTGGGTTCTTGGCCAGATTTGCAGTCCTAAGTGTGTGTGTCTTCCTGTGAAATGGGTTTACAATCAAATCTGAAAGTCCAACCCATGTGGCACTGTTCCACCCGTAAGCATTTCATGGTAGACCAGATGTTACTGTACCTCTTGGAGTTCGCATCTGGGTAAGGGTGCTGATGGCTTTCCTCCCTGAGCAGCCTGTGTAGCACTTACAGGCCAGAAAGTTTGAACTGATTGCTGGAGCTGGCAATTCTCAATCTACAGCTCACCCCCTTCACCAGGGCTGCGACGTTGGATGTGGTGGCTCCGGTGTAGCTGCGGCACTCAGAAGGTTCAAGTAGTGGCACAGTTCGAAGCCAGCTTGGGCCATGGAGTGAGACCCTACATGGTAACCAAACAAAGGCCCTAAGAGCTGTACACCATCCATTGCCTGTCATGGCCAGAAGCCCCACTTCAGAGCCCCTTCGCTCTGCCCTCGGTTTGTTTGTCATGACTAGGCTTCTATGTTTTAGGGATACCTCCTTATCCATTTTCATCTCTACCCCGTCCTTCCTTTACCTCCACCTCTAGCCAGAAGATGTAGTTCTGACATTGCTTCCTATCACTGCAAGCATGTCTGTATCTCTCTGTGTGACCCACCCGCTTACTGTGGGCACAGTGGCTTCCGGCCAGCTTCTGTAGGCTCACACACTTAGCTGTCGTTGAAAGAGGGCTTTCAGGTCCCTCTTAGATGACTCTCTAGGTCTGTGGAAATCTCTGTCTCTGCTCAGACAACATCCTGAGCACATTGTAGACATGCTATCCCCGTGCTTAGGGAACCAAGCTGCAGGCCTTCTGCTCCCCATACCCAACTCGCTGTCAGAGTCCTTTCATGTTCCACATTACCCTTGAATGGGTGGGTCTTCAACAATGTTCTTTCTGACTTTAGGGATAAGATACTATCTGTTATCTGCTACTATGACAGAATGTAGGTGGTGGGTAAACTTATAAATAAAGGGGCTTATTGAGCTCACAGACTGGAGATTGAGCTAGAACAAATGGTCTTATCTGTCTGGCCTCTGGCGAGGACCCCTCTAACTATGTGTAGAAGGGGTCATGTCTGTGGGGTGACCCTGATTATAATGCACGGGTATTTTGTGAAAGAACTCACTCCCAGAGACCAGCAGAACATCGTCATCACCTGACTGTCTTGTGCTAGCTACATCTCTCTTTAAATGTTCACTGTATCAATTCCACCATACTAGGGGCTCAGATTCCAGCCCATAACCCCTTGGGAGACACTCTATAGCCAAATGGACATCTTCACGAAACATAGATAAATATTGATTCAGTGCTATAGCCATGTACTGACCACCAGGCACTAAACAAGGCTGGACTGTGTGTCAGGGAATAAATGCATAGGGCACAGAGATGTCCTCATGGGGGAAACATATGGTCAAGCGAGTCAGAAAAGCAACAGTGTGCAATCGCCTAGCTGATAAGCTTTGTGAGGGCAGGAATTTTATTTTTATTGTTTTATTTTTTTAAATGTTATTGCTAAATCCTTTATAGGCTGATATACACACAGTAGGTATTCTTTATAGGCTGATATACACACAGTAGGTATTCTTTATAGGCTGATATACACACAGTAGGTATTCTTTATAGGCTGATATACACACAGTAGGTATTCTTTATAGGCTGATATACACACAGTAGGTATTCTTTATAGGCTGATATACACACAGTAGGTATTCTTTATAGGCTGATATATACACAGTAGGTATTCTTTATAGGCTGATATACACACAGTAGGTATTCTTTATAGGCTGATATACACACAGTAGGTATTCTTTATAGGCTGATATACACATAGTAGGTTTTCTTTATAGGCTGATATACACACAGTAGGTATTCTTTTGATATTTGTTGAATGAATAAATGAATCAATGAATGATGAACAAAATATGACTCTCTGTGGCTGGAAATGTAGAGTGCTTGCTCAGTATACAGGAGGTGCTGGGTTCAACCCTATCCTGCATAAGCTGAAAGTGTGACCTAACCTCTACCCTCATCCCTTGATGAGTAGCAGTAGGAAGACCAGAAGTTCAAGGGAGGTCTTGGCTACATAGTACATTCTAGGCTATCCTGGGCTACATAAACCCTGTTCTCAAAGCAACCTAAAAGCAAGACTGTGTGATGGTAAGTCCTCCCATGGAGTTAAATGAAGTAGGGGCAGGACGGTCTTGAGGTGATTTACAAAGGCTGAGGACAAATGCTTGGTCTTTTTTGGTCTGTCCCGGGCTATAATGATGCTGGAAGAGTAGAGGAACCACATTTGTACCTCCCAGGAATACCAGTCCACACAGGAGACCAATAGTGTCAGAAGGAGTTGGCTGTGGGTGTGGATCTGTGACTTTTGCATTTCTGGTCTTTAAAGTGGCCATTTCCGTGTTAGACTCTTATCATTGAATTCCAGATATAAATTATCACAGATAATTTAAATATCTAATATCTTAAAAAAGAAAAACCCAACACTGGTGTGGATATTGTCCATTTGGGGCGACGGTTATAGTGAGATAATCAAGAAGAAGAGGAAACGTAACAGCACAGAATCTTGGGAGCTCCAAACCTGTGGGAGGGAGGGTATGTGTGGTTCACTCTCTTGCACAGGTCATGGAATTTCTGAAACTGCTCACACTTGAAGGGAAATTCCCCTATCAGTAAACAAATAGGACATGAGCGGCCATCCAAGCTCTTGAATCTTTCCCACACTGACTGTAGGAGTGAAGAGCAGCCTGGGCTGTCAGCTCTGCCTTCTCCTTTATGCCTTGTAAAGTAACTAGCGTTGCACTGTAAAGCTCCACTTGAGTACCACAAAGGATAAATTCTCCAAGAGAGAAAATCACCTCCTAAAATAAAAGCAATCTGTGCTGTTTAACACAGTATTATGAGTCCTTATTCCCAAGTAAACACGGGAGAGAGTTGTTTTAGAGTAACTCTCTGTGCCAAGGATAGCTCTGACTTTAAGCAAGCTGGCAGCTCCCATGGGTCCCTACAGGAGCAAGGCCCAGATGGTGCGTGAGATTGAGATTCTTGAATTGTCTTTGATTGCTGAGGGTGTCAGTGGATGCTCACAGTGACACGGTTGGACCTGCAAATAATTGGTGAGCATTGGTAGTTAAAACCAGAATGCCACTTATGCCATTAAGACTATTTACATTTTCATGATGGAAAATGCTGACCCACATGTAAAGTTTGGGGTAAAGATGTTTGTCTCTTTGCAACAGAGACTTGCTTAGCACAGGGAGGCAAAATAACACAGTCTATAGTGAAGAGAAAAGGGCACTGGCAGGTGATCCCCACCTCTGCTTCTGTCTGACTTTGACCTTGCACTTGCTTGGCTATAACGGATAGTCAAAGACTGAAACTCTCTGAACATGAACGTTACTAAGAACATTGGTCATCCTCCTTTGAGGATTATTATCCAATACTAGATGATAAGTCACAGTACTTTGCCAGGTAGGATAGATGTATTTGGTGTATATGATCTAGGTACACAGTAATGTATTTTTATTGGACTGTAACAGCACTACTCCACTCTCTGCGGAGGACTCAGAGATGAGTGGAGTAAGATCATTGCTCCAGGTCTTAAAGTCAAGTGGGAGCAGAACACAGTGTGTAAATAAAATCGATTTAGGTCTAAGAAGGAGTTCTGATTACCTAATATACTTATGATCCCATTCAAAGTAAAATAACTTCAACTTTTCTTTAAATGAATATACATATGTCTCTTCGAGTCGTCAGAGCCATGAGCTCTGCTCAACACAGATGTCCTATGATAAGCTACTCGGTGGCCAGGTCATTGAAGTTCACCGTCTAGACTTTAAAGGGGGAGCTCCAGGAGAGGGAATTTGTAGACGGCATGGATGGAGCTGAGAAGCAGAGATGGAAGGCTGCTATATGGCCAGGATCTCAGCAAACCAGAAGCAGGAACATCTGGCGGCATGTCTTCCAAGGAGGCAGGCAAGGGCGACTCCTAAACAGGCAGCTGGAGCCTCTGAGTCCCATGCTGTCCCAGAGAACATGGCTTTGTTCACTTGGAGTGCCATTTGTTCTTTCTCTGCCTCTCTGCAGAGCACATTGATACACTTCTCTTTATTGGGGAGTGGCCTGGGTGTGCCTCTATTTTTGCACGCTAGAAAGTACCTTCCAAACCTAAGAGACACACAAAGGTGTAATGTCATTAGCAAGAGGATTCTTTTCTTGGGGGTGGTCTCAGCACCAGACGCAGGAACAAGCAGAATGTGAGGCGAGAGGGGTGGTTACTGTCTCAGAAAATCAGACATATGTTTATCAGACAATGTCATCTGGACTTTCATGTAAGAGGGTGCCTTACTGGAAGTGAGGGAAGAAAGCCCCCCCCAAAACAATCTCTGAGACTAGATGGAAGCTGTTTTGAGGTACAATGTTGCCCTGTTTCAAAAGCCATATTGAAAATGCCAGAGAGAACACTGTGACATAGTTGTCAAACGATTGTGACAACTTGCCCCAAAGACCCAAGAAATAGGTAGGACACTCAGGTCCATAATCTGTGATGGTTCACCTTCATTGTCAACCTGACAAGTTAGAATCGCCTGAAACTAGTCTTTGGGTATGACATATCCAAAGAGGTTTAACTGGTGACGCACCCTGGAGGAGGACAGAACCGTCAAGTAGGAGATCATCAACTGAATAAAACAAAGACAGTAAAATAGACAGCAGCATCCTCTCTCTGCAATGTTGGTGCAATGTGACCAGCAGCCACAGACTTCTGCAGCCAAGCCTGCCCTTGCTCCCCACCATGGTGGACTGTACCACCCTAGAACCGTGAGCCCAAACAAGCTCTCCCTAAGTTGATTTGGTCAGGTCTTTGCCACAGCAGTGAGAACAGTAAAGACTGCACCTTCCTTGTTAAGATCTGCTTTACTAATGCTGACGGGGTCAGGGAAGATTCCGATTTGGAAACAGGAGCTGCAGGCAGTGTGGGGACCTGGGTAGGTAATGGCAACACTCGGGAACTGAGGCTTGAGGAGACTAAGGCCAGCCCCAACTCTGTGATCCTTTATCTTCAAGCAAGGCACCTGAGAGGTGTTGGTAGCAAAGGAGATTAGATCGGAAAAGCAGATCTAGTCTGGAACGTTTTGATGCAGATATCTGTGCTGGAGGCATTTACAAATTCTAAACAATGAAGAAACACTGGTGAATCTGAACATAGTATGAGTTGAGATTAAAAAAAAAAAAAACCACAGTTTAGAGGAGTCAGCTAGGAACCCAGTGGAAAAGCCTGCGTGGTCAGTAGTGAGTGTGACTACCGATATCAGCTGCCCGCACTTTCAATATTACTTCTGAGAATCGGTGTTGGTGCCCTATGCCGCACCTTTTCATTGTGTGTTAATTTATTGAAGCTCTTGGAGGTGAGTTAGTACCACAGCAACACCACACATACTTTACATCCATGAGATGGTACCCAAGAGTCACAGACTTTAGCGGTTCATCCATGGCACTGAAGGAAAATTAAAAAACCTCTTCACACGTTGCTCACGGTTGTGTGTCGAGATGCTGCTGAATCCAGAAAGGTCTCCTATTCTTAACAAGAAATGCATCCCCTCCCTCCCCCAGAAGCTTTGAGATTTCCTAGAGCACAAAGCCAAACCAAATCAAACCAAAATTCTGAAAGCTATCTACTCTTGGGGCAGTGAGTTTCCTGTGTTCATGTCTTTTTTTTTTTTTTTTTTTTTGGTTTTTGAGACAGAGATTCTCTGTATAGCCCTGGCTGTCCTGAAACTCACTTTGTAGACCAGGCTGGCCTCAAACTCAGCAATCTGTCTGCCTCTGCCTCCCAAGTGCTGGGATTAAAGGTATATGCCACCACGCCTGGCCTGTGTTCATGTCTTAGAGTATTACACGGAATCATTTTGGGATTTATAACTCACACGTCAGCCATGAATACTGCCATGGCTCCCGTCTGGCGATCTGAAACCAGTCAGCGTATGGCGAATGACTTTCCAGTGTTTCACTCTTAGAAAAACCTGGAAAAGATGGCCCAACAGTTTATTGGGAAGATGACCAAAGGCTTCTTTGTATTTATTTTATAGAAAAGGAAGCAGACGGTTTTCAGTCTCCTCTGAAATGTTAAAAGACATCATGTTCACAAATACACTCCCCTGAAGGACGAATAACTCCCATTCGAGAGCGCTATCATATGCAAGCCAGCCATGGAGGCATTGTGCTAGTCAGCCTTGAACATGAATTAGAAACGTCAAAGCCAGTGCAAATATGAAGTTCTTTAACATTGGTGACACGTGATTTATGAAAACCCTTTCACCCTAGGCTGGAGAGGCAGCTTAGTGGTTAAGAGCACTGACTGCTCTTGTAGAGGTTTGGCTCCTAGCACTCATATGGCTGTTCACACCTGGCTGTAATCTCAGTCCCAGGGGACGTAACATTCTCTTCTGTCCCACATGGGCAATGCATGCATGTGCCACACAACATACATGCCAGAAAAACACATAAACATATTTTTTAAAGTTTTACCACCAAACATGGTCTCAACAGTTTGCCTAGCTGAGGGCTGCTGGACTCTCTAGTGCTGTCACTATCCAACATGCTTGGTGTATGCAAGGGATACTTGGCACATACTGTCCTAGTACTCATACTCATGTGTACACACCCCAGTACTCACACTCATGTGCACATACCCCTAGCACTCACATTCATATGCACATACATACCCCAGTACTCACATTCATATGCACATACTTACCCTAGCACTCACACTCATATGCACACACCCCAGTACTCACACTCATGTGCACATACCCCAGTACTCACACTCATGTGCACATAAGCCAGTACTCACACTCATGTGCACACATCCCAGTATTCACACTTGTGTGCACATACATACCCCAGTATTCACACTCACATGCACATACATACCCAGTCCTCACATTCATGGGCACACACCCCAGTACTCACACTCATGTGCACATACATACCCCAGTACTCACATTCATATGCACATACATACCCCAGTACTCACACTCATGTGCACATACATATCCCAGTAGTCGCACTCATGTGCACACACCCCAGTACTCACACTCATGTGTACACACCCCAGTACTCACACTCATGTGCACATATTCAGCACATGACACAAACTCTTACTTTTCTTTTTCATTTTAATCTCTATATCTTAGATTTTCCTGACTCCAAACACTTCCAAAACGACAGAGACCACACTCTCTGCTCTTGGGCCTTGAATAAGCACTTACACAGCAGATTTTCATTTAGGAAGTTATATTGGTGCTGGGGATGTAACCTGGTAGGAAGAATGCTCAGGCTACTTGAGAGGGGAATGTGAAATTAGGTTGGCTATTGAAAGTTTGCTAATTTTGTTTGCCTTGCTAAAAAATGACTTCAGACTAACAGCTTGTCTATATCTTAACGGGAAAGAAAAATATTCAGAATAGGTTCAGGGGCACTTAATCACCCCGCATCAAAGCATTTTCCCATTAACAGCCACAGCCAAATGAGAATTTTGTCCTTCAGCGTTAATGGAATAGTTTATTTCAGGATGACTTTCTGGAAACACACATTCACTATCGAGTTAAGCATGCTTTCTTGGTTGACCACATTCTTACTCATTCTGACATACGTCAAAGTGTATTTTTGGACTTCTCAACATTTTTCCATGTCACACTTTTTTTTGTGACTATTGTGTGCTCTAGTGATGGAAAATCCACACTGAATAAAATAGATTGAACTAGACTAAAAAAATAGAATAAAAAAATCCCAGATTAATTTCTAGTTCAAATAAGACAGACTGTAGACAAGTAAATAAATGAAACATGGTGGGCGGCAGGTGGTGACAGGTTCTTTTGAAAAAGAAATGTGGACGGTGGGGGAGGTATGGGGAAGACCAAGTTCTGGAAGTGAAGTTTAAAATAAAAACAACAAAATCAGTTAAGGTGGTTAGGGACGACCTTGAGCAGAAATCAGCATTTTAGCAGAGAGCTAAAGATAACAGAAGAGAAAAAGGAGGCAGCGTTCTGAAGAGAGAGGCCCCTCCAGGAGGTGAACAGAGCTACGCAAAGCACCCCCTCCTCTCAGGAGGAGGCCAGTCTGGTACCTAGGATTTACACAAGGGAGAGGGCACGCACAGCTGGAGAGGGCACGCACAGCTGGAGAGGGCACGCACAGCTGGAGAGGGCACAGCTGGAGAGGCAGGGCCCTGGTTCACCATTCATATGGTTTGGCCTTTGAATGAGAAGTCTTGAGACGATGTTAAACACCAGTGGATGGGATATAATCTAAGTCTGAAGGGACACGGGAGACACCTCTGAAGAGCCAGATAGATGTGTGTGAGCTTGACCAAGGCTTGGGATCAGATTAAGTCTGGGGAGTTTCATGGTTTTAGTACTTCCGAAAATGCAAAGGAAAGGTTTGAAAAGGAGATGGGAAGAAAGGAGTAAAGGAAATAAGAGAGGGAGGTGAGGAGGGAGGGAAGAAGGAAGGAAAGAAGGAAAGGAAGGAAGGAAGGAAGGAAGGAAGGAAGGAAGGGAGGGAGGGAGGGAGGGAGGGAGGGAGGGAGGGAGGGAGGGAGGGAGGAAAGAAAGCATTGGGGAGGGAAAGATTTTAAAAACATGAACAAAGTTAAGAATAATGAAGATAGTAACCATAATAACGCTAGCCCAGCACTGTGGCCCGCCCTGGTTCTGGTAAACTCAAAAGCCTGGAGCCCATAGAGTCACTTACAGTCTTAATACAACTTGTTTTAGTGCAGAGCCCTTCTTCAAGCCAGGAAAGATGATCTACCATCAGTGATTCTCAGCCTGTGGGTCACAACCCCTTTGGGGTCGCATGTCAGATATTCTGCATATCAAATATTTACATATGATTCATAACAGTAGCAAAATTACAGCTATAAAGTAGCAACCGAATCATTGTATGGCTGGGGGTCACCACAACAAGAGGAACTGTATTAAAGGGTTGCAGCGTTAGGAAGGTTGAGGACCACTGCCTACCACTTGGTTTGTCAGCTATAACCGTCCTCAAAGTGCACAGCAATTTCATCTGGAAACATTTTATCATCAGTCTGGGAAGCCGAATCAATACTTGTAAAATACTCCAAGATGCTCATTATTCCAAGACTGATCTAAAAACAAGGGGGTTCGGTGACAGGATGTAATCGTGTCATTTGCATGTCTGTTTTCCTTTGTGCTTTGTCTTAGCGGTAGAGTTTCCTGATCACCATTCTCGGTAAATGCTATATAACGAGGGTCCAGGCCTTTTGAAGTTCAGGAAAGCTCACTATTGCATGGCTCTTGTTCTAGTGAACAGGTTAGTACAGCTGTCTTTTGTACATCCATTTTCCAAGTGTGGCATAAGCACTCTAGACATTCTAGGACCTTTGCAAGAGGCTGGCAAAGTCAAGTCTATACAGGCCCCATCAGGATTTGGAAGTATTAGTCTCCCGTTCCATTTTCATGTTTCTCATGAACATGTAAGAGTCTTTCCGGATGCTATGGTGATATTTAAACAGATACGATGTAGGGCAGACACGGGGGTGCCTAGATTCTTCTACTAAGTAAGACTGCATGGTGATTTGCAAGCAAGGTAAAACAAGGTCTTTCTTGAGAAGACCTACATTGATGATCGTGAAAGAGGACGGAAGAGTGGCCTCCGGGAACACGAGAATCAGCCAGAATCACTCAGAAGAGGAACTCAAAATCACGAGGCACCTGCTCAACCTGTTAGCCACACTGTCTGAGAGACAAAGAATAAGTCCTGATGAGTGTGGGGAGAAACCGAACTCCTTGCCCTGGTAGGTGGAGAGTTCAGTAAGAGCTGCCATTATAGAGAAGACGATTACAGAAGTGCTCCGACTATTAAAAACAGGACCGCCGTACAATCTGGCAGGCCCACTGTTGATTGTGCTGTCATATTAAATGAAATCTTCATCTCAAAGAAATAATTGCTGTTTCATGTTTCTTTCCAGTGTCATGGGGGGGGGGGGATCAAAGACCATGAGTCCAACGAAGTGTGCCCCCATGGGCAGACAGGCAAAGGAAGTGTGACATATGTACAGGATGGAATGCTAGGTGGTTGTAAAACCAAGTGAAGTCTCGACATTCATGATGCTGTGGACAGATCTGAGAATGTTATGTTAAGTTGAGCTTGGCCAGGCACAGAAAGATAAACGCCCTAGAACCTGAAATGTGTCATCTGAGACAATGAAGCCATGACATGAGAGCAGGATGGTGGGCATCTGAAGTTAGATGGCTAGGGTGTGGGGAGATGCTGGCAGGGGGCTTGTAGGTACAGGTAGAAGGAATGATGCTTTCTAATGTCCAGAAGAAGCAAGTGTGTAGACGGAAAAGAGATGAATGCCTGAGGTTGGTGGTGCAGGACCAGGAGAGACAGGAAGAAGCAGAGGTGATCTATGGCTACAGAGTTTCTTTTGGAGAGTATGAAATATCCTAGAATCAACCGTGGTGATGGCTATACAACCTTGTGAGCGTACTGGAAAGCACTGGGTTTTCACTTTATGTACATGAATATGTTGCAATTCTCAGTAAAGCTGTTTTAAAAGGATGGCTGGCAGCCAGGCAGTGGTGGCGCACGCCTTTAATCCCAGCACTTGGGAGGCAGAGGCAGACAGATTGCTGAGTTCGAGGCCAGTCTGGTCTACAGAGTGAGTTCCAGGACAGCCAGAACTACACAGAGAAACTCTGTCTCAAAAAACAAAAAAAAACAAAAACAAAAACAAAAACAAAAAAAAGGACGCTGGCAAGACTTGACTAGTACAGGTCCTTGCTGCCAAGCCCGAGTTCAATTCCCGGATCCCATGTGGTGGAAGGAGAGATATAATTTCTGAAGGTTGTCCTCTGACCTCCACACCTCTGCATGCACACACAAACACACAGACCTTCACACCTATGCAAATGCACATTGAAGATAAATAAACCCAAAACCAGCTAAAGCTAACAGTACTTTTCACTATTTTTAAATGTAGTTATCTTGTAACAATTCATGTATGGTAACACACAATTTTAAGTATGTAAAAAGACCCAGCAATCAAAAGGCCTGCAGTCCATCTCTTCGCAAGAAAGAAGAGGTTTTGTCTGGCTTGCTGTGTGCCAGTACACTGGACACGACAACGCACACGGCACATATGAAATGATCGCAGTGCCAAGAGCACAGGACAAATGCTGCTCAGATTACATTAGCTGCGACACGCACAAATGTTAGTTTATTGGATTTTAAAGCTGAGACTAACATTTTAAGTTAGGTGTTTTCTTATGCTCCTCCCTCTTTAGGTTAGCAACAGAAACAATGGCTTTCTTTGTACAGGATTATTTCATGCAAGCATTAGAATTGCTTATGGAAAGAATTCAGAATAAAGGGAAATTGTTATTTGTCTCCAATTAGACCTCCCTACCTACGTTAACAGACCCCAGACAGAAGAAACCACCTGGTAACCACAGTGATCTTCCAGAGAGCCTAGAAGAATTTAATAAAAACGAGGTTCACTTCATTCAGCTGAGGATGCATGGGTCCTAAATGAGTTCATGATGCTGGACCCTAACTGGTAAACTGAGGCAGAGGAGGAAAGCTCCAAAGGGCACTGAGATGACTCAGTTAGCAAACATGCTTGCCACCAAGCCCGATGACCCTGAGTTCAATCCCAGGCTCCTCATCAAGAACTGAGTCCCATACGTTGTCTTCTGCCTCCCCATATATTCCAGGACACGAGCAAGTCCACAGTAAATGAGTGCCTGTTTATGAACAGGGAGACAGCCCCAGAGTCCGGGGTAGAGTGATAGGACTGCATTCTGAGGGCTGTGCCAGTGTGTCACGTCATGTCCCTGCACAGGCTTAGGTATAGCTAGCTTACTGTGTATAGCTAGGCTCTATGGCACATGCATCACATATGCAGCCTGTTGTTAGCAAAACATCGCATGCACACAGGACTGTGTTTGAATATTCAGTACCACGAATGGGACAGAAACTCCTCAACCCTCACCTGATAACCACAGGTAGGGAAAAGACACAGAAACCAGAAAAACCAGGCTCCCATGAGGTAGATCCAGTCAGTGGATCCTTGGGGGAGTTAAAAGGAAACAACTTTTTCAACGCTTGTGGTGATTTCTAATATTTGTGAAGATTATTTGGATGCCGGGTGACATATTGTTGCCCTGAGTACATTGAGCAGAGAGTAAGACACCACAGTGACCTTGCGAAGCCCTCTCTCAGAGGGCGTTATCACGGCCGTTTGCCTCGTAGCACTTCTCAACATCTTTCCATTAGTCAGAAAACATCTTAATACTTTCTGTAACCACTCCCACATAGATAAACCTTACATATTTAATACAGAGCATGACCCCTGTACAAATGAAAGAAAATTAAGTCTAATTGTTTCTAGATGAATATGTCTGTTAATTTCCACATGCCACCTCAACATGGCAAACAACAGCAGTGTATTCTGCAGTAGCAGCAGCAGCAGCAGCAGCAACAGCTTCCCAGGTTCTGCAGTCATTGGAACACAACTGTGGAGACATCCAGAATGCTCCATTTAAAAAAAGTCAAAAACAAAATCCCAGAAAACAGCACAATTCTGTCACTGTTGTGGTACCTTTACATCATCATCATCATCATTTTGGTTTTTTTGAGACAGGGTTTCTCTGTATAGCACTGGCTGTCCTGGAACTCACTATGTAGACCAGGCTGGTTTTGAACTCAGAAGTCTGCCTGCCTCTGCCTCCCAAGCTCCCAAGTGCTGGGATTAAAGACATGTGCCACCACTGTCTCACTCATCACCTGAAAAGAAAACATCTCGAGCAACATCAGTCCAAACAGCCCTGAATAATCGCAGCCACTGCTACACGTCACCAAGCAGGTACATGATCCACACATCTTACCCCAGCCACCACAATATATTACCAATCAGGTACAGGGTTGATACATTTTTATGAAGGGACTTCTGTGCGCCAGCTTCTCTCGGGCCCTTGAGAATTCAGTGGTCTCTGATTCATGAAGTTTACATTTCACAGGAGGAAGCAGACAAGCAAGCAAGCAAGCGAGCGAGTGAGAGATCAAAGTAATTTCAGATGTGAAAACTGTGAACCGAAGGACAAAGCAAGGCATGGGGTTAACAGTTTAGTTGCAGGGTATGGGTTTGGGAACAGGATGGGTGGGGCCGACTGAGACAGGGTGTTGGGGTCACTCCGTGAAGTGGTGGCAGTGAGCTGAGCCATGACAGAGGGAAACAAGCTCTCTGGCAGGAGCACACACACACACACACACACACACACACACACACACACACACCTCCTGGAGAAAACGACAAACCTGTCATTTGCAAATTGCATGGACCGATTTATTTTCTGGCTCACATGTCTAAGTAGGTATGCCTGGCGTGCACTGGGAAGGGAAGGGGGTTGGTAGCATTGGAGCCTAGGGAGGCCTACAGTTATGCATGATGTGCTCGCAAAAACTAAGTCGTTGAATGGCTTGGAATTGGGGTTTCCTTTCCAGTCCCTTGAGAAGTCACTGGAGTGCTGGCTCTGGACATGTGACCCATGTTGCACTTGTAGGAATCAGTCCAACTTCTCCTCGTGGAATGGGGTGTGTAGCTGTAGCCAGAAGCAAGGATACTGTGAACAACCGGTTATCTCTCTAGAGATTGGTGACCATGGGGTGAACTCCAGGGGCAGACATGAAGAAGGGGACAGATAGATGGGGACAAGGCTCTCTACAGGTGTGGTAGACTTGCCTCATTAAAGGTGTTTTATAAAGGCAGCCACAAGGCATGGCCTCTCACACAGGCAGCTTTCAGACATCCATGGATTTGTTTGAGGGCAAGTCAATGGAGCTAGATATCCATTCCCACCACCAGCAGGTATGTTGTTACTGTCCTCAGAATGCTTTACCTCAGGTCTTTTCCCCTTTCCATCTTTCTGCTTGTAGCTGCCATCGTAATCTCCCTCAAACACCGCTTTCATCATGTTTACCTTGCTGATAAGCACACACACGTATTCATGGAACTATTGAGCAACGGGAGTAAGCTAGTCTGGTTTGGTGGGTGCGGCTTACACACCTGAGATACAGCCCTTACTTCCTCTAGGATTTTATGAGAACTGACCTGGGCAGATGCTATTAAAACACATGAAATGATGGAATGAGAACTCAGGTAGACAGTAAAGTTAACAAAGCCCATGGACCAGGTAGGGCTTGAAGGAAAGAGAATTTTAGCAGTGAGGCTGAGGGAGCTCTGTGAAAGAAAAAAATAAAAAGACACATGCTATGCTTTCTTATGAGAGAGAGAAAGAGACAGAGAGAGAGAGAGACAGAGACAGAATGAGAATACATGAGAAAATAATTTTAAGAGAGGAGAACATTTGCTTTGCAAGTCTGGAAAACAAAGTCGCAGGATGCTGGACTATAGATGCCCTCAAAGTTGGTACCAAGGCGTTGGACTTGACTCTGCTGGATGTAAGAAGTCATTAAAGATTTGCAAGCAGGACAAAGACTTAGGGAAGGCTTAGCTGACACTAAAAATTACTTCACTCTCTATTTTTTTTAGGCATTATCATCGTTTGTTATTACGAACGTGGCATGCAACTCCTTGCACTAAAAACTACACATCCTATGTGTGTGCGGGCTCTATGGAGTAGGTACACAGTAATGTCTGATGGCGGTGGTGGTGGTGGTGGTGGTGGTGATTGGTATGCATAAGGAAGACTGATATAACAAAAACCTGTGGTCTGGATGGAAAAGAATAAATCTAGGAGGCAAGAAGTTAGCAAGGAAAATGTTCCAGAAATGCATAAGGAAGAATGTGGAAGAGGCAGACATGATAAGTTAGGGCCTGGAGAGGTGGCCCAGTGTTAAGAATATAGACTGCTTTCGTAGAGGAGCCAAGTTTGGGTTTCAGCACTGTGCTGGATGCCTGTCATTCTAGCTCCAGGAGAGCCGAGTACTCTTCTGGCCTTCGAGGACACACACACACACACACACACACACACACACACACAAATAAACCCTTTGACAATATGACAATATAATTAAAGGAGCTTTGAATAAGAAAATGCATTAAATGTTAAGTTTCCGTGTGTAATATTCTAAAGAGTCTTGGTGCCAGTCTGGTAAGATAGAAGAAATCAGTGAAAGAATTAATTCAGGAGACTAAGGTGAATTTGGCCCTAGATGGTGTACTGATTGCTTTTCTCATCAGACACACTTGAGGGAGGGAAAGGTTATCCTGCATCCTGTTTTAAGGGGACACAACTAACTCATCATGGAGGGAACACGTGGTAGCTGGGGCTCTGTCCATGGTGTCTGAAGCCTGTGATATAGTCTGTTACATCTTGGCAGACCAGGAGACCTTGAACAGAAACTAAGGCCTCAGAGCAGGTGTCTCAGTGACACAAGAGGAAGGCCTTACTTACTGAAGGTTTCACAAGCTCCCTAAACAGTTCCATCAGCCAGGGACCAGGTGATCAAACACAGGAGCCTGTGAGGGATATTTTACACTACGCTTCAACACACAAGACTTCAACCAGCTCAAGGGAAACAAAGTGGCGCTGTGGAGACAGGGCTGAGGTTCTGTTATAATTCCCTCACTTCAGCAAACACACATAGAGCTAGCTGCTTTGCAGGAATCCAGAGTTCAGTAGATAGGGCCTGGATGATTGTGTAGCCCAGTGAGAAAAATAGAGAAGCCAAAACGAAATTCAGTCTCATGAAATCGTGTGTAGAAGAGACAATGTGCTGACCAAGTGAACTAGACAGGCCCTGCTCACCTGTGCATACTTTCTACCTGAGCAAAACAGGTTGTCCCAGAGAAAGAAACATAGACGGGTCCTGGTGTCATGTTACTGTGGCCACAAGTGTCAGGACTCAGGACTGGAACACAAACGAAGGCTAGTAGTCTTTTAGTTAGATATAAAGATAGCCAGATACCCATCAGCAAAGCAGTCCCACAGAGTCTCTTCTTGTTGTTCAGTGAGTGGCAGACACAGTACAGGTAGGTCCTTTTCAGATTGTTTTAAATGTGTCATAGAGAGTGGACACCAGAAGCCTAGACAGCAATAGAATGATGTTAAGAAGCCCACACAGGCTTGTTCATGAAAAGAATGACCAGAGTTCAGGGAATAGATATCTCCTAAAGAGGGACGGGTGAGGCTCTAGACCCCACCACTGAACTACAAAAAGCACCGTTGTTCTTGGACGGAACTATCATTTTCTGGCTGAAGATATTCTTGTTTTTATTTCAGCTGTTTTGGGTATAGAGTCTATGTTGCCCAGGCTTGCCTTAGTCTCACAATCTTCCATTCAGTCACTGGGATTAAGAGGAAGCTCGCTGAGTTTTTTCTTCAGATGTCCTTCTTTAGGATAAATTTCTGACATTTGTGGTGTAGTGTCCTAACATTTCACACCTTCTAAAGTCCCAAGACACACATGGTACTCTTGTTTTGTTGTTTGTAGCTCTTTTGTTTTGTTTGTTTGTTTGTTTTGTTTTTCTTTTTCTATCTGCAGAAGAGGATGCTCCACAGAGAAAGGGATCAGTTGATCCTCAGAAGATAGGTCAAAAGGCTGTGTGCATGTGTAACTACCTTTCCGGAAGAGTCTAACAAGAGCGGGCAGAAGCCCCCGTTCAACTTGCAGCAAGCCCTGAGTACCATTAATGTTTGTTATTCCTCCTTGCTTTCCTGTTGTGATCCCAGGACCTGCCTGTGTCCATGTTCTCAGGAAGTCTGTGGAAACAGGCAGACAGGTAGACTCTGTACAACAGCTACTAGACTTGAGGAAACTCCTCTCCAGACGATAGATGTAGAAAGAATGGCTGCCAAGAACTGTCAATGTGCTAACGAACCCAAAGATTTCTGATCTAGCTCACACCAACTATATGGGATACCTGGTGTGTGTGTGGGGTGGGGGTGGGGGGCTAGGAATTTAAATTATGTAAGCATGGCAAATGATTCTGGAGCCATGGAAAGTGAACCCCCCCCCCAACCCCCACCTCCCACCTTGGACCCTGTAGTGTTAAGAAAAAATAGGGAAGATCCTGGGGGAGGTGGCTGTTCTTGAGAGAGCGCCAGGGCATCATCAGGATGGTGGAAAGGCCTGGCACAGCTTATGTAAGAATTTCTGAGGGAATGAAAGGAGACATCCTCTTTGAGGTGAGGCTGGAAAGCAGGGTTCATAGGACCAACAGAAGGAACTGTCCTACTTAGCTTTAATTGTCAATTTGGAACAGCCTAGAGTTGTCTAAGAGGCAAGCCTACTCTGAAGAATTACCCAGATCAGACTGGAAGTGGACATGTCTGTGGTTGTGGGAATTTCCTTGACTGTTAATTGACGGAGAAGGATCCAGTCCACCAGGGGCAACATCATTCCTAAGCAGTTGGCCCTTGGCTCTACCTAGCTAAGTACCAGCCTGGGAGTGAGCCAGCAAGCAGTGTTCCTCCATGGTTTCTGCTTCAAGCTCCTGCCTGAGTTGCAGCTCTGACATCCCTCAGTGATGGTTTGTGACCTTGAAGTATAAGCCAAATGAACTCCTTTCCCCCTAAGTTGCTTTTGGTCAGAGGATTTTCTCGAAGTCACAGGAAGAAACTAGAACAGTAACTCATTTTGGGAACCACGAGCCAAGATGGTAACTGAGACCCTGTGGATGGATTAGATTTCTGCTGCTGCCAGAATTTTTATAATCAGCATCGAAGTGCTCTACAGAGCACTGCAGTCCCTTTATGGTTAGCAGAGCACCAATTGCAGAGGACACTGAACTAGCAGCTGAGAGAGAGAGAGAGAGAGAGAGAGAGAGATATGCTTATTGTGGACTTAAATCAGCACAGAATAATCTGTGGTTTGGTACAAAACAATGTTCAAATAAGCAGAAATTAATTTAACAAATTCAAAGAGCTCATTATTCAGCAGTTTTCTAGTCACCTAGCATGTGGCTCATCAGAAGATGACCTTGGTGAGTATAAAAGCCGGTTGCATAAGATGATAAAGGCAGACACTGATGGGTTTAAAGAACTCTAAGTAAGGATTTAATCTCAGGGTTCATAAAGAAGGTGCCTGGATTGTTCGTTCAGCACTTCATGCCTTCCCTGAATATCTTACCTGTAAGAGAGGACTGTTACAGGCACTAGAACTTTAGCAGTCAACAAAACAAGTCAGAATCCTCACTCTCACAGAGTTTATTCTTTGTTGGGGGAAAAGAGAAGAGTTAAGAAAATCAAGAGAGCCAGGCATAGTGCGATAAGCCTTTCATCCCAGCAGTCAGAGGCAGAAGCAGGAGGAGTTCTATGAGTTTGAGGCCAGCTTGCTCTTCCATAGAGACCCTCTCAAAACAAACAAAAACCAAAGATAATTAAACTAAAGCATTAAATGGTGGTGAGTGTCCTGGAGAAAACTAGGAGCAGTGTTCGGGGACTGAGGGGAGACTGAAGTCTCAAAGACGCTCTTTATGGAAAAGCTCTCACTTAAGAAATGAGACATTTAAACAAGGCTTAAAGCCTATGATATAGGAAGCTCTGGGCATTGGTAGTTAGGAGTCAGACAGTCTCAGAGGAAGAGGCCAGCCTCCCCATTCTCGGAGCTGCCAGGAGTCAAGGTGAAACACGAAGGGAAGGGAAGGTAGCAAGTGGTCAAAGGCAGCGCAGAATTTTAGAATTTTGCCTTTATGTTCTTGGACTGACTGTGAGCCACGGGGGAGCTCAAGGCAGACTGAGATACTCAGTATCTTTCCTACAGCTTAACAGCGTAATGTGGACGCCATTTCTCCCTTTCCGTAAATTTCTTCCTTCATCTGTAAAATAGTCGAGATGATGTTTAACTCGCGGGGGCGTTGTGATAATTAAATACGGTATGTGCAAAAACATTTTAGCAGTTAACTTGACACAGAGTAGGCACGCTCTTTCTTTCCCTGTCGTCCTCCTGTTTCCCGGGCCTCCCACCTGGTGCTGGGAGGGAGAGGTAGGGGTGTAAGAAGAGCGACATCACTTCAGAGAGCTAGTGTAACAGTTGCACGCGTGGCTGGCTGGTGATGTGGCTGTGAGGACAGACGGCGGTGGGTGGGTGGGTGGGTGGGTGGGTGGGCAGTCTTTTGGGCGGGGGCCCTGGCTCTCCAGGCCTCAACTGATGGCATTTTTTAGAAGGGGCATCGATGCGGTCTATAGGAATGCACGCTTATTTGCCTCCCTGTTTAACTCTGCGGTGGTAACTGATGAATGAATGTCTTCTACCTGGCGTCCTGAGAAGTCTCCTCGGATCTGTCCTGTTGGGGAGCAAGGGCACTTCCTACAGAGCGGCTCTCCTTGTGGTATCCGGGCAGAAGGCCAGCCTGGTCTACACAGAGAGACCCTGTCTCAAAACAAAAAGAGGAGGTCCGGGTTGGGAGGCTGCAGGCTTCGGACAGTCCGGCCAAGGGACCGCGAGGCCAGCGGCTGGGGTCCGCCCCCGGCGGCGCCGCGCGCGCCCCGAGGAGCAGCAGCGGGGCGGGCGGCCGCGTGCGAACGAGCGGCGAGGCGGGGCTATCGGGAGCGCCAACCCCGGGTCGGGGGTCCGCGTGGGCCGACACCCTCTCGGCACCACCCTCGCGCGCCCCCGCCCGGGCCCGTCCTGGCCGCCGCTTCCCGCCCTGGCTCTCCTCGGCTCCCAGCGCTGCAGCCGCTCCCTCCCTCCCTCCCTCCCTCCCGCGCGCGCGGCCGAGGCAGCGCGGAACACCGAGCGCATCGATCGGCCTGCTCTGCGGCCGCCCGCCGGGCCCATCGCGCACTCCGGGCTCGATTCGGCAGGCGGCGGCCGCGGCGGCTGAGGCGGCAGCGCTGTGGCGGCGGCTGAGACGGCAGGGGAAGGCGGCGGCGGCGGCGGCTCGGCCCGGAGTCCCGCTCCCGCGCCATTTCGGACCCGGAGCGAGCGCGGCGCGGGCCTGAAGGCGGCGGCGGGAGCCTGAGGCGCGGCGGCTCCGCGGCGCGGAGAGAGGTAGGGCGCGGGCGGCGCTCCTGGGCCGCTGCCCGGTGCGGAGCTCGGCGCGGCCGGGCGGGGCCGCGGCGCTGAATGAAGCCGGCTCTCGGGGCGGCGGGCGCGGGGCGCCGAGGTCGGGCGGCCGCCGTTTCCCGGACGGGGCGGCTTTCCTTCCTCCTCCGGGCCGCGGCCGGCCCTCCGCGCTCGCCCGGCCTCCGCGCCCGGCCTCGGCTGCACCCGGCATCCGCGCCTGGCGCCCCGCGCCCGGCTCAACTTGTCGGGCGCGCGGGCTGTGCGGGGACGCCGCTTCCCCTGGCCGGGCTGCGGGGCCCCGGGGGAGGTCGCGGCGGGAGGTGCTCGGACCCGGTGGCCGGAGGGCGTCGTGGTTCTCGGGGGGGGGGGGGAAGGCGTCCGCCGCGGAGTTCGCGACCGCTCCCCTCCCCCACGCCTGTAAGGGCTGTGACATTGCCGCGGCCACAAAGGAGGAGGTGGAGGTAGGGATGGTGCTGGCAGAACAGGTGGCCCACGCCCTGCGCGGAAAGCCCGCGAGCGACCCGCACGGAAGCAGAAAAGTTAATGCGGCAAGTCTGAGTGGCTTTGTGTGGTGAAAACACAAGGGGGACGAAGGGCGAGAACCGAGGCAGGGGACTCTCCCCGAGTGGAGCGCAGGCAGCTCGGCTCACAGAGTCAAGTTTGAATCGCCTGCTGCCCTCTCCCCTCAGTCCTGCGGTTTGTCCCTTGCCCCTTCCAGACTCCAGAGTTCATTGTAGCATTCCGGGCCGACCACTGAAATCCCCCTAGGCCCATGTAGCAGCTCAAGTCCAGAGCCAGCCTTGTTAAAGCTAGGTGATCATCAAGGCAAGGATTTAAAAGCAGAATGGCATGCTGTGTTTGTCGTGGAAGAATCATCAGAGAGGAAATGTTGAAAAAGTCTGCTCATAATAATCACTTCGAAATTGCCACCAAACGACCAGTGTCACTCTTCCACCGAGGGCCTGATTGCTGACCCCTCATGTGATAGACAATAGACATCAGATACGCTAGGTATCCATATATTTAATTTGAAATTGTAGCTGTTCACAAGCATCCTTGGTTTTAAGAGATGGAGGATAGTAATTTAATTTTACCACTTTTGTTAGAATTGAGCCCCTTTATTACCTTTTGTAACTGGGGGTGGGGGAACCTTTCAGGCTTAAGGTTTTTCTTGAGTAAGACTTTTTTTTCTAGTGGACTTAATTAAATATTACTAAGTTTTAAAAACCTGACAATAAATTTTATTTTCAGCAAAAGCTACGGTGTAAATGATTCAATATCTGTCCACAGTATACCCTAAATTAGCCAACATTTTAGTCTGTGGGACCCCTTTGCACCTATAAACAAATTGTTGAGGGTCTCAGAAATCCTTTGGGGGTGGACATGCCAATATTTACTATATTAGAAGTAACATTTTTTTTTCAGTTTATTTAGAACTAGGAATAAAGTGCCTGTTGGTAACATGAATTCATTTTTAATGAAAAAAAAATAAACTTTTCTAGAACAAAGAATTAGAGTAGCTTTGTTTTACACATTAACAATCTGTTTAATTGTGCTTCATAGGACATAACTGTATTCTTTCCTATCTACATCTCATATCTGCATCTGCATTCTCTTTGTTGTGATTACAGGGCCTAGAGAACCAACTGTCCTTGTAATAGTAAGAAGGCTAAAAAACAATTGCTGTAAAAACAGTTCTAACCTCCTAATCCTGTTCCCTACCACACAGTTTTAGGGACCCAAAATTGCTCTTGTAAGCTAGCCACACTGTTTGCGGGAGGGAGAGGCAAAGGTCACATTGCCATGTGATTTCTTTTCATCTATCCCATTTGCCATGGTCTACATTTGTTACAAAACTTGAAGGCAAACAGGTAAGTTAGGTTAGTAATGGCTCACAGGATGGCCCCAGACAAGCAGCCAGAAAGGATAGGTGGGGCAAAGTAGGGCAGGAGTTGGATGAAGGTCTGATAACAATGGTTTTCTGCCCTTGTGGTCCTGTTACTGAGGTCTTCAGGCACAGGGTGAGGAAGACAGTGTGTTGGAAAAACCAAGTGCATTTTTCCCTCTTGGTGCCTGTGTGACCAGTTCTTGGTGGTCAATAAGTAGACCGTATTTTGTGTTTGTTTACACTGTATATACTTACATTGACCTGGAACTACCTATTCCATAACAAATTGTGACTTTAGTGCCATTCTTTTGTATCCATATGTCTCTTTATCTGCAGTAATATATGATCTACAAGGGAAAGGAGATAAAGTGAATATATTAATTTTATTTCAAAAATGTTTGGAAAAGCAGACTAGGAAAGAACAGTGTTGTATTTAGGGCTGTTAACTGTATACATTGCCAGCACTTAGTGCACCTGTTGGGAGAGCAGTGTATTATAAGCAAGGCAGAAGTCACAGAGGTTACTGAGAAACTCTTTAAATTCTTTACATTTTTTTTTCTTGCCAAAAATAGTCTTTATCTCTAAATTTCATTCAATTTTATTTCCTTGTACAGAGGTACTGTTTTTAGTACTCAAAGGATTATATGTTAAAATTGATCTGATCCTATCCCAAATATTTAATCCCATTTTCCACAGATAGTTTATAGATTAAAATGCCATCAAATAATATCTTTATTTGCTTCATTGCCTAAATGTGTCTTTCCTCACCACAGTGCAGTTTTGACACCAGCTTCGGCTTCCCATTTTGTTGCCCTTCATTGCAGAACTGCTCTGATGGCTTTAAAACAGTTCTCTGCAATTTTGGGCTCCAACAAAGATGTTCTTAGGCTACCTAACTTCTAACTTTTAATATCCAGTCAACAAAGAATACTACAAGGGTAGGTGTTGGGATAGCTGTCGACAAGCTCATGCGGGTGTGTCCACAGGGTATAGCGTACTATGCAGGATATTTGTACTGAGTGAAGTCATGATACATTCCTCTGAGAGCCATTAGCTGCTACAAAACAGTAACCTGGCTGTTTAGATCAACAAGCTAAATGATAGAAGATGGAAGTACTGGTTTCCATGTATTTTTATTAAGTGTTGATGAGAAGAGTTGTAAGTGACTTATAGGTTACTCTGTACATCTGTAGTCACTGAATTCAGAATACCTTAGAGTTTTACACACAAAGGTGAGTGTTAAAATATTGATAAAGTATTTGATAATCTTGTGTGAGACATGTTCTAATTTAGTTATATTTTATTATTTTTATTATAAGGCCTGCTGAAAATGACTGAGTATAAACTTGTGGTAGTTGGAGCTGGTGGCGTAGGCAAGAGTGCCTTGACGATACAGCTAATTCAGAATCACTTTGTGGATGAATATGATCCTACGATAGAGGTAAACGTTGCTTTATATTCTACATACGGCTTGTAAAGGATGGCAGCCATCCTCTTTGAAAAAGATATCATTTTTATATTTATTAGAAAATTATATTGAAAGTTACTTCAGTTATATATGATGTCCTTTAGTCCCAAGGCTTTAAACTGAGTGTTAGGGAACCATAGGTGCAAGGAACTCCACTTATCTTGAGAGCTCGCCACAGAGAATAAGGTCCAAGGTGCCATCTGTGCTTTGTATATGCATTTTGATAAATAAATTTCATGATTTTGTGAGAGTTTAGAATATAGCTTTGCCTTTGATCTATTCCTGAAAGGTTTGTTGTTTTTTGGGTTTGTTGTTATTGTGTTGTTGTTTGGTGTCCTTTATTTAGACAGGGTCTTACTATGCAGCCCTGGCCGTCCTAGAACTCAACTATGTAGACTAGACTAGCTCTGAATTCTCAGAGATCCATCTACCTGCCTCTGCTGCCCAGATGCTGAGATTAAAGATGTACACCACCATGTACAGTGAAAGTTAATCTTTTGAGAACACTTTATTGTTATGGATTACTTGGAATGTTGATGTGATGAGAAAATTTGACTATACTAGGAAAATAGAATCACTTGATGGTTGAGTTTTGTTTTTTAAACAAAAGGGTTTTTGTTTGTTTGTTTGTTTTTTTTGTTTTTTTAGATTTATTTATTTTATGTAAGTGAGTACACTGTTGTTCTCTTCAGACACACCAGAAAGGTTGAGCCACCATGTGGTTGCTGGGAATTGAACTCAGGACCTCTGGAAGGGCAGTCAGTGCTCTTAACCACTGAGCCATCTCTCTAGCCCCGATGGTTGACATTTTTAAGCTTAATACAGTTTGATGAGTAAGATCTTCAGGATTATTTTCAGACAATTTTCATTTCATAGAATCTTAACCAATTAAAGACCAACTGCTAAGAAATAGAATTGATACCTGGAAGAGATCTTGAAAAATCTGGTGTACCTCCTATTGCTGTCAGTAGGTTTAGGTTTTCCTAACCAAAGAAGAGTGTATTTAACCTCCGAGATTAGCAGGAAGGGCTTTTCGTTTCTTGTTTGTTTGTTTGTTTGTTTTTGTTTTTTTAGAGACAGGGTTTCTTTGTGTAGCCCTGGCTGTCCTGGAACTCACTCTGTAGACCAGGCTGGCCTTGAGCTCAGAAATCCACCTGCCTCTGCCTCCCAAGTGCTGGGATTAAAGGTGTGCACCACCACGCCCGGCCAAGGAAGGGCTTTTCACAAGGTAATTGTTCGCGTATTTATGTGTAGTCTAAATATATTAAATTTAATATCAGTGAAGTGTGAAATAAATGTTACTTTGCCTTTGAAATAACCTTATTGTTAGATTATTTTTTAGGCATCTTTACTGCAGTATGGTGATATCCCAATCTTTAGCTTTTCCTCTTTGTTCTAATGTGCCATTTTCAGTTCTTTGTTAGGTTCTAATGTATCCCAAGGTGGCTCTTCAGGTAGCTGAGACCTAGTGTGCAATCCTGATCATGCAGCTTCCACCCCTTGAGTAACAGGGCTCCATTGCAGGCTTTTATGCCTCCATACTCATTCTAGGCTGTGCTGGGGAATCGAATCCACGTTCTCTGACTTGCTGGGCAATCCTCTACTCACCAAGCTATATCCTTACTTCATGTACCAATTTAAAAAGAAAAAAAAAAGACGTGTAGAATTTTGTAGTGCTTCAGAATCCATAGCTATGAAATCTCAAGAGGTCACAGTGCCCTGGCTTGGTTGGGTCTCTGTTCTGTCTTGAAGAAACAGTGTGCTGTGTTGGGCTTTGAGGGCAATGGCGAGCTTGGGAAGGTGATTATATAACTTAGAATATTGAAGGTTGATTAAAAAATTGTTAGGAAGTATCAAATAATGTTAGTAGTAGTATACCACCCTTCAAAAGATGGTACTTAGATATAAAAATGACTTTTATTTGCTGGTCAAGTTTAACAAGTTACACCAGTGACGTAGAGCTCCTCTGTACTAGTCTTCATACACTGATTTTTTTGACAGGTCAGCTCAGTGCTGTAATGTAGTTCTGCTTTTTCCTTCCAGAAAGATCAAAAAGTTCACCCATTTTGACTGGTATTCTAAACGCAAGGTTACTTGGCATGTTATACCATTTAAATCACATGTAAAAGGAAGTTTTAATAGAATGCATGTGAAATGTGAAAGTTTTCCTGGGATTTGGAAGATGCTTTCAGCAGAAGTAACCTTCATTTTCCTTGAAAATCTGAGGGGTTCTATTGTGCTTCCTCCTGTTAGTTCAGAAAGCATCCTGAATATCTACAGCCTGAAGCCAGAGCTGTAGGAGCAATGGTAAAATAGAGCTTAGGAAGCCTTTAGTTCACATTTGCTAACATGTAATATACACCTAACAATTCATTAAGTATGAAGAAGGTAGAAAAGTTTATAAATTTAAATTTCTAACCTTGATTATGATTTCTGCCATGCCAGAAGACTTGACTCTGGGGAGCAGTGATAACCTGTGAACTTTGACCTTGACATTCCCCCAGGTAGTTTAGCAGCTGGAGAAAAGTCTATACCTTATCTCACAATCTGTGGCGAGTCTGAGGAAACTGGCATGGTCCTTTCTTGGTGTGGTTTAGCTGTAAGAAGGGCAAAAGAGCGAAAGAGATTTGATTGACTAAAAATGCCAACTTCCTACAAGTACAAAAAGTTTCAATTGATGAAAAGTGCCAGAGAGAAAATGAGAGCATGGGAGCTGGGCCTAGGGGCAGCCGCTACGGAAGGATTTCCAGTTTAAGATCTGCCTGGGTTACAGAGCAGGTGCAAGGTCAGCCTGCACAGCTTAGTGAGACCCTGTCTTAGAGTGAAGAATAAAGGAGGGCTGTGGGTATAGCCAGCCCATTGGTGAAGTGCTTGTACTTTGGGATTCCATTACATCTTTATATTAAAAAAAATGGCAGGATGCTTTTTAAAAATTTAAGTGATAATACCATTACATTTTTTTTAGTGATTTCAAATTTGTAAAATATTATCCTAGGAGGTGCAAGAGAGCAGTCATTGCTTCTTTGATTTATATCTGTAAACTTGTGAGGTGTTTTAACTTGGCCTAAAGATATTTAGCTAGTTTGAGACTGAATTTATTAAACTTTGTGAAACAAGTGATAATTCTACTACGGTAAGTGAAAAAGTAGCTATCTTTGAAACTAAGAAAATATTTAATAATCTTCTAGTCTGTGCATCAGTATACTGTAACTTGAATTTACTAATGACTGCTTGATGGCAGATACATAATAGAAAACTACCATAGAACATGTTAATATTGGAGATAGCGAATCACCTTGACTTCTGAAATTTTTGTCCTTTTTGAAGTGCACTAGTTTTTCAGTTAACTTTGTTAGTGGGAAATGGTTATTGCAATATCATATGAACTCCTCACACAGCTCAACTAGAAATAGCAAAGAAAGAACTAGCTCAGAATATCAGCAGTTCTGAGTTAAAGCCTTTTGTGCTACATACAGTTTTAACTATTGCTCAGATTACCAAATTTATGTCCCAGTGATAACTTTTATTTTGATTTTCAAATATGACATAGATTTGTTATGTTACTGTGCAGTATGTTATCCTACTCTTAAGTTGTATTAAAACTTTTTGACTAGAAGTCTATTTTTTAAAAGCAGTTTTGTTTGAAGAAAACTTTCCTCTAAAGCTGTGGCCAGCTCATCTTCCTTTTTTGAGTGCCCTCTAGTGGTAATTTACCTGCTTTTGTAATAAATAACAATGAAAACTCAAGGTTGTTTTTTGTATTTTTAACCTTTAGATGCAACCTGTAGTTATATCAGTTTATAAATCTGCTAACTTTACTTGGGAGTCTTTTATGCAGTTAATATGTAAGAGGAAAGAAGGCCGTGTAGGAGAGCACAGGGTGCATTTCCTTTGTGAACACTGGTTGGGCTGAGCTTGTTGGATGAAGGCACTAAAAGCTGCAGTACAACCTGAATTTGATTGCTTGTGCTTGATATGTGCCTTTTAGTATCCTTGTTTTCAAAAATCTGATAATTTTTGAGTTTATTCAGATTTTTGAACTAATGGTAGTTTTGTCTTTTAAGGAGTAGTGCATTTTTATTTTCTCCAAAGTGTTCGTTATCCTAATTCCAAGAGCTTAGAATTTGTAAAATAAGTTTTTGTTTTTCTTTATTCCTACTTTAAAAGAACTTTATAATCTTATTTTATCATGAGAACAAAGTCTTTAATATCCTTGTTCACCAATCAAAATAGGAATCTTGAACTGTCAGTTTTAGCTTGTTTTTCTTGGGTCTTGTCCAGACCTGTTGTGTTTTGACATGGTAAGGAGAACTGCAAAGACCGTTTTAAGTCCAGATGTCTAGTGGCTGTATAAGGATAAGGTGTACTTCTGGGCAGTCACTAAGAGCCAGTGGTCTGAATCCCACTTTGTGGTCAGTAGTAGAATGCTCGGTGTACTGTATAAAAGAATTATAATGGATTTGTATAATACTTTCCATCTTATGAAAGGATTTTTGTTGTTTTTAATCCTCACCTGGATATTTGTCCTGTGTATGATTATATCCATTTTTATCACTGAAAGAACAATGGCTTGGAGTAGATGGGAGATGAAGTAGTTTGATAAGTCCATACCACAAGGAAGGAAATTCTATAGCTGTCAATAGCTAAAGACTCCAGGCCTGTCTCTTGCTTAGATCTCTTTTCTGAGTACCAAGACCTGCATGTCAGGATGCCTTTAGGTTGCGAATTAAAATGACACTCATCTTCTCTACACTTCGTCTCTGTTTGTCTTTAAAACATTGAGCTGAAAATCACATAGAACAAAATAACATTTTAAAGTACGTACGCAGCCAGTGATGACTAGTTATTTCTTAGGGTTACAGCTATCACTGCTATCTGGTTCCAGGATATTTTCATTACACCAGAAAGGAGCTCCATACACATTAGTGGTCAGTCCCCAAACCCTTCTCCTTCCAGCCCCTGGCAGCCACTAACTACTATCTGCTTGCATGTGCATAGTCTTAATATGTCATTTAAAGGAATCATGTATCATTCAGTGTAGCTTTTGTGTCAGATATTTATTTATTTAGTCTCATGACAGGATTTCTCTTTGTAGCTCTGACTGTCTTGGAACTTGCTTTGTAGACCAGGCTGGCCTCGAATTCTGCCTTCCAGGAGCTGGGATTAAAGGTGTGTGCCACTGCTGCTTGGCCTTGTGTCTGATTTTTACATATTTCCAGGGTTTGTCCTTGTTACAATATTAGCACTTCATTCCTTTCTATGGGAAGGTAGTTCTCTCTTGTAGACATTCCATATTTTGTTCATCCATTCATCAGTTAATGACATTTGGGTTCTTCTTTAGAGCTCTTTTAAATAACAGTTTTGTTGTGCATTTATGTTCAGATTTTTTGTGTGACTATCTCTTCTAGTACCTCTGAGATTGGCCAGGTTTAACTTTTTGAGGACTAGCCAAGTCACTGTTGAGCCAAGTCACAGAGCCAAGTCACTGTACTTCGTCTACATTCCTGCTAGCTGCCTGTGAGGGCAGCTGTGCCAGTTAGACCAGCTAAGTGTTCTCCATCCCTACTGCTTTGGCCACCTTAGTAACATTCGCTTGTCTTCTTGTAAGGACTTCATTATTCCCTCAGTTCCTCCTTCTCCCCCTTTTGATTTTGACAGTTACTGGAGTCAGCAGTGCACTACTAGATACTTCCACACTGAGAACTTCATATGGAGAATTCATTAGGTAGGAGAAGACTGAAAAGACAACCCTGAAATACAATATAACATCAAGAAGTGGCTACTACTCCTGATGGTCAGGGGTTGCAGCGATGATTTGGGGAATATTGTAATTAAAAATTCAAAGTCTTCACCTGCAACTATCGCTGGTACCTCTGAGTGTGTGTGCTGAGCTGAAGCAGTATCTGGAAGGGCAAAACAATAGCTCTCCCGTTCCACAGTTTGTTCCAATGCTTGCAGTCAGGTTGGGGAGTCTGAGTGCCCCTTCTTACCTAGAAACGTTTCAGAGGTGACTGGACAGTGTAAAGTGCAGTTCTTCAGAGCAGTGTTTCAGACTCTGGTTTCAGAAGCTGGTTTTTGCTTCATTGTTACTCTCTGCTATTTACCTTTATTTTCACTAAGCTAAGACGAGCTGAACTCTTTGAATCTACAATACTCAGTGTGGTATTTCATGTTTGTATGTTTTCTCTGCTCCTGTCTTGAGTGACCTTCTCTCCCGTCTTTAAGTCACACAGGCAAAGTTGACCTCTTGCATGGTACCATTCCACTTTGTCCAGCTTAGTGTTAACATTTATTTCTATTTGCTTCATTGCTTACATGCATTTCCTTTCCTCTGGATCTGCTTCCTCCATATACAGATTGAGCTGGTTGTGGTGGTACACACCTGTAGTTCTATCACTTGGAGGAATGAGGCAGGAGGATTTTGAATTTGAGAACAGTCTGAGCTACATAGTGATACTGTGTCTCAGAAAACAAAAACAAAAACCACCAGGCAGACATGGTAGTGCATGCCTTTAATCCCAACACTTGGAAGCAGAGGTAGGTCATCTCTGAGTTCTAGATTCCCCTGTTACACACAGCAACTTCCAGGACTACATGTTTCAGGGAAAGATAAACAAAACAAAGAAAAAGAAAGATAAAACAAATTTTTTTGCTTTTTGAAACTATATATAAATTGAATATCTTACATGAAATGTTTGGAACCAAACATTTTTCAAATTTCATTTCCTAGGATTTTGGAATGTTTGTGCAAATTTTACTGGTTGAACATCCCTAATCCAAAAATTTAGACTTTAGAACATTTTTGTTTTAGATTAAGGAGCTGTAATACGTAGCCCAAAATGGGACCTTTAGGATTGCAGTAACTATTCCTGGAGTATATAGCATAGTAGGTAGGAATGAATTTATAAATCTATTTGTGTACTTCACATTCTCCCCTCTTTTGCAGTTGTTGGTGTTTTTTAAAAGAGTGTCATGTATCCTAGGCTGGCCTTATACTGAATTCACTAGACTTTGACCTCAAACTACTGGTCCTCATGCCTCAGCCTCCCAAGTGAGTTCTGGGATTACAAAATGTGTCACCCAAGCCCCAGCCTTGGCTCTTCAATTCTGTTGTGTTCTGGTATTAGTCATATCCAGCTGTTGTGCATATTTCTAGCTATCTTTGAGAACTGAGGGTACAATCTTTATATACAGTGGTATGGAACACATCATTCTTCAATGGATTTAAATATTTAGAAAGGTAATAATATAACATGCTAGACCATAAACAGAGAAAGTCAATTTTATAATTTTTTCCCATAGATGTTACTAAACAGTAAAAAGTACTTGTAATACATGTTAAGAAAACAGCAAATCACTGCAGAAGTAAATCCCCAAATAACGCATGAGCTGATATTTCAGCATCCCTATTCATAATGAAAGACAAAGGCACAGCCTGAAGGTAGATTGGACGAGACAGTACCTGTAATAAGCTTATCACACTGTTTGCATATAAGTAAGGGCTCAGTACACATCAGCTGCTGTAATTACTATTAATAGTAATAGGAGTCCTTTCAGTGAAAGCTTCATTACCTTTTAAGTTTTCTGTTCACTGTTGCCTGTCTTCCCAAGTTTAGATTATTCTAAAAAATGAGCATACTAAATATAATTGAGTTGCACTAGAAAACCACAGACCTATTCTGGTCACTGAGTTTTTCTTTCCCTGAGTGATCTCCCACCTCGACCCCAATTCCTCTTAATGGTTCTACAGATAAAGTTTATGTTCATTAAAGCATAAAGGCAGGCAAACAAACACTTTTTAAAAAGTCATACAAGTTAACAAGATACAAAGGAGTCAAGGCATAGCAGAAGTATGAAGATTCAAAAAGTAATATTATTCCTCAAATAAAACCACAACCATTTGTACTGTATGGAAACATTTTCCCAAAATAGAAACAAAAAATTTTTGTTAGTGATGAATGGGTGTGTTCTCAGTGTTGCTTGGGAAAGTGATGTAATGCATAGCGTGTGTGCACCAACTTTTGCTTTTGTTTTTTTTAATATTGAGTTTTCTCAGGTAGCTGGGGCTAGTATTAAACTCACTGTAAAATAGCTCAGACTGATCTCCTCCTTCTGGGATTTCAGATGTCTGTCTCAAAGTCGGGCTGTTTTGTCATATCTTAGCAGTTGTTCCTCAATTGATGTCATTCTTCATGGTCTAAAATTTAAGATACTTGAAAACCTTAAGATACTTGAAAAACCTCAGCTTTCTGTCTTATATGTTCTAAAATAATTATATTATTCTGATTGTGTCAGTATAATATGATTTGAATGAAAGTATAATATACTAAATTTGTTAGAATTTATAATTAAAAATTACTATTACCATATTAAAATTTATGAAATCTTTTAAAATTTTATCGTAAACTTATACTTAGCTTTAGAAGACACTTAAAACACTGAAGAAAGCCGGGCGGTGGCGGCGGCACACGCCTTTAATCCCAGCACTTGGGAGGCAGAGGCAGGCGGATTTCTGAGTTCCAGGACAGCCAGGGCTATAAAGAGAAACCCTGTTTCGGAAAAGCCAAAAAAAAAAAAAAAAAAAAACCCAAAAAACAAAACACTGAAGAATATTTAAAGCTGAACTGTTAATTAAAAAAAAAAAACAAAAAAAAACCCTTCTTGCAAACTAATAAAATGAATAAAAATAAAAATGTGGTTTCATTTCAGATGAGCAGTGTCTTTAGTACAATCTTTTAAAAATTCTGTTGTGTTTGTATTAACATAATTGTAATTAAAATTACATTTAGGTTTTTCATATTTGCATGTATTTATATTAAATAGATGCATCCATTCAACAGATATTTACTGATTCCTGCAATATTTAAGACTTAGCACTGCTACTTTTCAGTTCAAAGCATGTTGGGGGTGGGCAGGCAACGTTGGAAATGTTGGAGAAGGAATGTTCTTCAGATTTTGTCTTTTAAAATAGAAGGGAAATAGAACTGAGAGACTAAGTAGATGACATGATCAACATTTAAAGAACAGTCCTCTGCTTCCTTGAATAGAACACATCCTAGGAGTCCAGGAAGTACACCAGTGCCTGCCGAGTAGACAGTGCCTTGGACTAAGTGTCCTGTCCGAGTCAGTACCTTCCTTCATGTGCTCTAGGGATGCCTGATGGGGTAGTGGTGCTGGTAGGTGCCTGGATTTATGGGATATTTTGAGAATAGACAAATGGTGTAATATTGTGAGTTATTATTGATTACCTAATGTAATTTTTGTAAGATATTTTAAGATACCTCATTAGTATATAACTTGTTATTTTAAACTGTTAACTTTCTTAAAATCATCATAAATGGCATTGTGTCAAAGGCTATGAACATTTATATTACTTTAAATAACTACAAAATTGCTTTCTGAAAGGACTGTGCCTCATCACCAGAAATGATTTTATTCCACCTCCAGTGCCTTATTGCCGGCAGAGTACATTTTATTTAGAAGTTTTATACTACTTCATAGATGGAAAAAAAGTCACTTTTGCTGAAGATAATTCCCCTATATGGAATAACTTCTATTTATTTGTTCTTTTATTGTGCTCAGTGAGTTTAAGTGACTTTATTTTGTCCTGATTTCCTGAGGACAGTAGTAAGTTACTACCTGGTGTGCCTTCTTCGAAGGCAGGAAATAACACTAATTTAAAATGTGAAATATTGGTGTTTTTCTTTGTTCCATCATTAACTAGTCTTGTAGTTGGATCTATTTTTAAATTGGTTGAACTTTGACAATGTGTACTTTGATAATATGATTATTTTTAATAAAGGAAAACATTGTTTTCAGAATACCTCAAATTTGTGAAGTTATTTTACTGGCTTACCCACAGGGATTGGCAGGTTTTTCTGTGAGGGCTACATGAGTCTTTGTCACATCATCTTCAGGGTCTCGGAGTTGCTGGCTTCAGAATCATTTAGTGTGTAAAGTCTTGATCTTGGGGCATACAAAACAGTGGGCAAGATAGATCTTGGCCTGTGGGGAAGTGTGTTAAGCTTTTTTTTAAAACCTCTTGGGTTTTAGATGCTACATTGATACAGAGTTTTGTTTTGTTTTTCCCTACTTTTTGTCAATAACACTGAAATTGGAACAAAATATTTACTGTACATGTATCATTTTAAGTTAATTTATTAATCTTCGTGTGTGTACAAATGTGCATACTCTGCTGTATGTAGTGGTTAAATAACAAATTGTGGGTATTGATTCTCTCCTTCCACTGGATCTTGGGACCAGTCTCAGGCTGGCAGATTTAGTGACAGGTACCTTTACCTGCTGAGCCATTTCTTCAGCCCTAAATACCACTTTTTGTTCTGCTTGCTTTTTGCTTTCTTTTCAGACCTGTGGCTTCTTTCCAGATCACACTTTGTTATTTAGCATTTTTGACCCTTAGTTTTTGTTGAAGTGCCCTGTCTTTCATGTAGCACGGGGACTACATGCTTCTGAGAATACTGGCTGTAGTCAAATAACTTCACAGTGACTGAATTTTTAACATAAACTCATTGTTTGCAATTAGCAGCATAGCTTATAAGTAGGCTGTGGATTACACTTTATGATACCTGCATGTGGATCAGAATTTTGCTGTCAGTACGCATCAGGAAAGGAACAGTGAGACAACTTTCCCAGTGTCTTGGTCTATTTGAATGAGTGAACGGTCATTACAGAAACATCTTACAAAATACCTGCAGAGACAGCTGTCACTTTATGTGTGTGCTGTCAAATGAGGTCTGAGAGTTTTGTAAGTTGTTGGTACAGGGGCACCTGTAATGCTGATGCTTAGGAAGTAGAAGAGACTAAACTGTGGGGCTCTAATTACAGCTCAGTGGTAGACCATATGCTTAGCGGATGTGAGACTCTGGGCTTAATCCTCAGCGTGAAGAAAACAAATTCAGAAAGTAAAAGCAAAAGCTAAACAAAAAATATATTTAGCATCAGTACAAAAGAGAGACAAGCAAGAGCTGAATCTCTGTAGAAATTATCTCTGTCAAGGACATGAACCCTTAAGGCTGGTGAGATGGCTCAGCAGGTACAGAAAGGCTCTAGCCATCTAGCCTGCTGATCTGAGCTGATTTATAAACTAGTTGGTCTGATATCCAGGTCATCATGAATAAGAGTTGTGAGCGCCATTTTTGTAGTATTAATTTTTAATACATTTTAAATCTATATGATTACAAGTCTTAATCTTCACATACCGTGTGTGTGTGTGTGTGTGTGTGTGTGTGTGTGAATCGGTTTGCCACTCCTATGGTTTGGTTTGGTTTGGTTTGGTTAGTTGTGAACCTAACCTTTAATGGCTGAGCCATCTTTCCTGACTGTTTTTAAGTGTGTAGTTTAGCGGCATTATTATATTTACAGTGTTGTGTGACCATTAGCATTGTTTGCATTTAGAAAGTTTTTGCTCTGTACTCATTAAACAGCAATTCTAATTATCTTTTTCTTAGTCTCTAGAGGAACTTCTGTTGTTTTGTCTCTCTGAGTTTTCCTATTCTAGGTATCTAGTATACATGAAATAATAAAATGTTTGGTGTCTGATTTATGATACTTAGCATATGTATTCAAGATTCATCTACATTGTAGCATGTTTTCAGAATATTGTCCCCCCTTATGACACTTAAGTTGTTTCTATGTTTTGGCTACATAAGCTCTGCTTTCATTTCTCTCTCTCTGTGTGTGTGTGTGTGTGTGTGTGTGTGTGTGTAGGAATTGAATTGCTGGACCATAATACAGTAATCCTACATTAACTTCCAAAGCCAAACTATTTTTCCTGTAACATTTAATATTCCTAGTAGCACTGCCTAGCAATTAGTTTTTCCACATCCCTTTTAATACTCAAATATGTTATTTTCTGGTTTTTGTTTTTGTTTCTTTGGCCAGGAGTGCATTAAGACAAGGTCTCACTATGTAGACCATGCTGACCTTGAACTCACAGAGATTTGTCCACCTCCTTCTCCCAAGGTGCTTGCCAATCACCATCCTAATGGGTGCTCAATGGTGTCTAATGGTTTTGATTTGCAGTTCTCTTAATGATCTCTTCAAGTGCTTATTGGCCACTTGTCTGCTTTGGAGACTGTCTGCCGTACTTTGCCTGTTTTGAATGGGGTCTTCTATTGCTGAGCTGTTTACATCACCTTGTAAAAGATGCACTGTAATAATCCAGACTGTGTTTCTCCCTTCTCAGGACTCCTACAGGAAACAAGTAGTAATTGATGGAGAAACCTGTCTCTTGGATATTCTCGACACAGCAGGTCAAGAGGAGTACAGTGCAATGAGGGACCAGTACATGAGAACTGGGGAGGGCTTTCTTTGTGTATTTGCCATAAATAATACTAAATCATTTGAAGATATTCACCATTATAGGTGGGTTTAAGTTGAATAAGAAAGTTGGCATGTGAAGTAATGATAGCTTACATTTATTGATTCTTTGCTAATTGTTATGCCTGCATGATCTATTTACATTTGAAAACATTTGTATCAAGTATGCAGAATCCCTGTTTTACAAATGCATTTCTTAGGGTTACAGCAGTTACATGACTTGTCCTTGTTTGTACAGATAGCAGGGGTGCTATCTGACACCAGGGCCTTTGTACTCTTACCTACCCTACCCTGCACTAGAAAAGTAAGGTTTTTACATTCTTAGATAGGTAGCCGTATCAACCAGAAACAAACATGGAAAAAAAGGTTTGAGATGGTGTTACTCGAATGGCCTCAAAATAATCATATTTAACTACAGAATTTCATTGGTTGGATAAGCAGTGGCCTTAAATGGTTTTTTTTTTTTTTCTTAATATGTTTAGATGGTTATAAGGGGTTTTTCCCCCAAATTTAGAATTTATTTATACGTTGCATTGACAACAAAACATAAAAGAGACTTTGAACAGAATACACATTGTATTCCCTTTAGTGTTGCTCTTAAAAAAAACAAATCAGTTTTCAGGGCTGGAGAAATGGCTCAGCAGTTATTGACTGTGTTGCTTTTCCAGAAAACCAAAGTTAATTCTAGGTGAATGTCCATTTAAGGCATCTCCAACCACATGGAACTCCATCTCCAGAGAATTGAATACTTCTGGCCTGCACTGGCACCTGAATTCACATGCATGTACCTATACGCAGACACACATATGCGTGGTTAAACATGGAAACTGAAATCTTTCATGATTGTCTTTGTGTCTGAGTAATGCAGGAGCCCTTACCTATAGCTTTGTTGTCTGATGTTTCACTCATGTGCACCTCACCTAAGTATGAAAATATGAAATGGAAATTTCAAAAAATGAAGGATTTCTAAATTTTGAATAGTTTTTATTACATATTGTTATATTTTTTTGTTTTATTCTCCTACTATATTGTCAGTTAAGCTGAATTATTGACATGTACTGTAGGAGAAGATAGTTTATGAAGGAAGAGTTTGGTGCTATCCCCAGTTTCAGGCACTCATGCAAGAGTCTCAGAATGTTTACCCACAGATGGCAGGGAGTCCTGAAATGGCAGTTATGTTGATGCTGGTAACTCATGTTTGGTAAAAGCAAACACATTTTTTCTTTTTTTTTTTTTTTTTTTTTTTGGTTTTTCGAGACAGGGTTTCTCTGTATAGCCCTGGCTGTCCTGGAACTCACTTTGTAGACCAGGCTGGCCTCGAACTCAGAAATCCGCCTGCCTCTGCCTCCCGAGTGCTGGGATTAAAGGCGTGCGCCACCACGCCCGGCTCACATTTTTTCTTGAGATAGGGTTTTACTATGTAGCTTTGGCTTGCCTGGAACTCACTATGTAGACCAGACTGTCCTGAATTCACAGAGGTCCTACTGCCTCTGCTTCCCTAGTGCTGAGATTGAAGGCATGAGTCACCATATCTGTTGGATAAAAATATTTTCAATTGTATACATACACATTTACATATATGTATCATATTGCTAAGATAATTTTCAACCAAAATGTTTGAAACCTTTGTATATTTCTTATTTTTATATATGTAAGTGAACAGATATGTAAGATTTTTTTTTTGTCTTAGAGGGAAAATAAGGAAAGTGAAGACAATTTGGTAGAAACTAGGATTCATGTGAAGAAACCACTCAGTAAAGCTCTGTGAGATGAAGTTGAGGGCGAGGTTTGAAGTATTTTTGTGTTACTTATGCTTCTGCTTCACTTTGTTTCTTCCCCAGAGAACAAATTAAAAGAGTAAAGGACTCTGAAGATGTGCCTATGGTCCTGGTAGGGAATAAGTGTGATTTGCCTTCTAGAACAGTAGACACGAAACAGGCTCAGGAGTTAGCAAGGAGTTACGGGATTCCGTTCATTGAGACCTCAGCAAAGACAAGACAGGTGAGTACAACTGGACAGACGTGAGTCTGTGCTCTGCTTGGTGCTCCAGATGGTATTCATCATTGATCTTCATTTCCTGATGGCATCATTAGGGTATACATGCTACCATAACTCTTGTTACATGTTAATCATCTAATGTGATTCTCCAGTCTTTTTATTATCCTAACAGAAAATAAAATAAAATAATGTTTATTTGGCAAATGTTTTCTCTTGAGTGGACAGTACTTCTTATCCAGGGACCATAATATTACTTAGATTTTTTTTCTCTTTCCTCCCCCCCAGCCCCTCTGTGGGATGCTGGGGGGTGGAGTGTTGAAATGGTCTCTCTGTGTACTCCAGCTTGGGGTTGAACTCTCAGTTTCCTAAGTTTGTCTTGCAGGTGCTGAGATGACAGGTGTACTTCACTATGCCTGGTAGTTTGATTTCTTTTCATATTGAAATTTTTTGTTCCGCCTAGAGTACATTTTACATGTAGGGTTCAAGAAATGTGGAAAAAAAATTTCCACTGAAATGATAAAGACAAAGAATGATGGAATAAAGTTTTGAGTTTTCTATTTTAGAAGCAGTTTTAAGGATTTGTTTTTAGATTAAATTTTGTTGTATTTGAAGAATAACATTTTGGCAGAAATTTTTTGTGGAGCTATTCTTTAGGGAGAATGTTGTGATTAAAATAAGGGAATATTTAGAAAGTAACTAGACATTCTTAAAAAGTGAGTTTCTGTAGTGAGATTGGTCATGTGGGCATCTCCTGTGTGCCAGTTTGTTCACAGTTGACTTAGAGTTTATAGAGACTTGATGTACATCACTAGGCTTCATGGTAGAGGAGCTATTTTATTCAAGTCCATCCCACACTCCAAAGACAGGAAGAGGTTTGTTTCTATGTTCTATTTCCATGTCTTCTTGATTTTCTTTAGAAGTAGTACAGAAAATATAATATCTGTAACTTTCCCCTAAGACTTCTTATGACATAATTCAATGTAAGGAATTTTATTGAAAACATACTATATAGATTTTTACCACCACACTTTACTCTTTCCATTGTTTAAGCTTGTAAAGGGACCTTTCATACTAGTAAATATCGCTGTTGACATCTCACGGAGGACAGGGAAAGCCTGAGCCTGGGCTGTAAACGCAGAAGCGCTTCTCACGCTTGAACACACACACAAACCAACTGACCTTGCAAAGTCACATCCAGATGTAGTCCAGTGGGCTTGTGTTGGAGCCCAGGATTGTGCATTCCTTGGAATGGTTGGGCAGTGCTAGCTTGGGAGTTGGGCCCAGGTTGAGTAGAGGTCATAGAGCACAGTGAACGGAGTCTCTGGGTTACCTCTGGGTTGCACTCCACTTTCTCACTTGGTAAGAGCCTTAAATAACTGCATTTAATTTATGATTTGTGTTTGACATTAATACTTTGGTGTGCTGTGGTTCATTATTGATTAGAACACTGCCTACTTTCTTTTTAAAATAGCTTTCTAGCTTTAACAATGTTTTGTGACACACACACACACACACACACACAACTACCTACACCTTTAAAAAATGTTTTGCTTTCTTCATTTGTGTTTAGTTTTTGGTGTTTTGACAGTGACAGCCCAGGCAAATCTCAAACTGACTATGTAGTAGAGGCTGGCCTTGAACTCTTGCCTCTACTGCCCATGTGCTGAGATCACAGGCATATGTTACCATGCCCAGTTCACTCTGATAGTTTAAAGGCATATGGTATAGAAATACAAGAACTTAAATTTGATTTTTAGGTAATGTGAGTCATCTGGCATGTATAGAGGTAAGATTACAGAAACTTCTTAAGCAGTGCTTAGCCCTTCTTGTGTTTATTCGTATTTTGATTTTTTTTATATAACAATATATTGCCTAACTATAACTTGGATGCTCACTTTTCACTGGACTTGTTTTATTTAGAAATTAATTTGCTTTGAAAAATCATTAATGGTTCTTAAAAATAATTTAATATTTATAAAGTTTTGGAAGATTCTAAAGAGCTACTCCAAATAATTTTGGTAATTTATAATATCTAAGGTACATTTTTTTTTTTTTCTTTTTCGAGACAGGGTTTCTCTGCATAGCCCTGGCTGTCCTGGAACTCACTCTTTAGACCAGGCTGGCCTCAAACTCAGAGATCCACCTGCCTCTGCCTCCCAAGTGCTGGGATCAAAGGTGTGCACCACCACTGCCCAGCTGAGGTACAGTTTAATAAATTTTACCTCTCCAATTTTTGTGAAGATTTGAAGCTCCTTTTGGGGAGTATTTTGTTACTTTTTTATTTGTTTATTTGTTATTTTAGCTATGTATACCTGTCCTTAATGTATTTTGTCAGGAACCTGTTTTCTGCTTGAATTTTTGTTGTTTTTCATGAGCTTACCAAAAAGCACCAAAAGGCTTGTATTTATGGTAATAGAAACTGAGTATTCACTCAGAAGTTCTCAGAGATACAAGTCAGGGCATGACAATTGTTTTCTACAGAGGCCCAGATGGCAATGTGCTATCTTATATATTATTTTCCCTAAGAAGCCTTGAAAATTAAAACTCGCTGTCAGCTAATACCAGAACGGCTGACCCTGCCTGTACTTGGCCTGTAGGTTGTAGTGTGCCAGTCTCAACCTCTCTAGATGGCAACTGATGAGTCGCTAGTAGATAAATAAGTCCTTCAGCCTAAAACTCACAGGCTGATTTTTCTAGTTTAAAGCAAAATTTGTATATTTAATGAAAGAAGTTATATTCTATTTTTAAGATATAGTTACAGCATGTGTATTTTTATCAGTACATTTCTTGCTAATTTTAAATGCATAGTACCTTGCCAGTATATAATGATTAATAGATTTGTGTGTGTGCGTGCGTGTGCGTGTGTGTGTGTGCTTTTTGCCCACGTTGAGACAGGGTCTTGCTGTGTTGCTCAGACTATTCTGGAGCTCATGTGCTCAAGTGACCACCCCCACCCCCCCAGCTCTCATTTCCAGTCCCTGGGACTACAGATGTATGGCACTGTGCTGAGCTGGATTTTTGCCTTTTAGTTCTTTCAGTCTATTACTCCTTTGAAAGAATAAAGGATATACATTTTCGCTGGTGTTCTAGTATGTGACCTGGATATTCCTAGTATATAAAAGTGCTAGTTCACATTTATCAAGACACTTAGTAATTAACAGATTTTTCTGGTTTCTTTGGACAGCACACTAGGAAAACCTGTTGCAACTGAAACACAGACACCTTGGGAAAGGCTGTTTTTTTGCCAGGCTCCTAAAACCAAAAGTCAGCATGAGCTTGTGTCAGGTGATGGCAAGCAGGGTTTTCAGAAGGACTGGTCCAGCCTTTTTACATTTGCTGCTCTGAATTTGAGCAGTGTAGAAAGTTTTCAGACTTAAAAATCACCCAATACTGATTAATTTCTTGGCTTGTAATTACTTTCTAGAGATATGAAACTAGTTGATAGAAGGCATTTCTGAAAGAAAGCTTATCATAAAGCTATTTAAGAAAGCAAAACAATTTTTAAAACCTTAGGTGCAATGAAATGAGTATTCTGAAGTTTATGAGTTATTAAACACTTGCTATGTTGTACTTCAATAGCTCTTGAGATGGGTTATAGTTTGATGGAGTTTCTTGGGGAAAAAATTAGAACACAAGGTTAGTTTCTCTATCCCCCCCCCCAAGGCTGGTGTTCTAGTATCTGTGTAGAGTCATAGTTGATGCTACATGGATATCTCATCCCCTTCACAGATTTCAGCAAGTTTTACAAATTCAAAAGGAATAAAATGCTTAATAAATTATAGTCTTACTGAGAACAGATAAAGAGTATTATTTGTTAACAGTTCACTACAGCGGTGCTCTATTTTCATAGTCTCAGTCTGCTTTGAGTTGAAAATATTGTTAGATCTTTTTGTTCAAAGAGGAGTTACATACTTAAACTTGGATATCCTTGATTATAGATAGATATTTTCATTTGCCCTTAGAGTTTACTAAGTGTCATTTGAAAGTGTTCAAATGTGGTGGTATGTCATATCCTCAAGTATATATCACTGTGTCTTTAGGGGCTAAACATGTAGTCATAATTGCCTTATCTTTAAAAATTAATTCAAAGTTTTTAATAATAAATCAGTATTCCATATTTATAATGATGTAGCTTATGTAGTATTTAAAAGTAAGAGCCAGTGTTGGTGGCAGGGCGAGGATAAATGACAGTGTTCTCAAGTTCTCTTGATACCTGTGTAACTTTGAAGTTTATTTTCAAGGAATAAGTATGCAAAATGTGGGTAAATAACTTTAAAATTCATTTAAATTTCATATTTATAAAGCTAAGAAAGAGAAAGTTTTTCAATAGTAAATATTTCTTGGTTTTAATTTTCTTGGCTACTGAGATCCTAATGCTAAATTTCTGGTGATGGGTAGTTGTCTCTTTGTCTCTTTAATTATTGGCTTCCAATTCTCTCTCTGCATTGCTGGAAACAACAATCATACAGTCTTGAGTTGGTGACGGGATGCTTTCTTTCACTGAAGCCACAGACACAGCCAACTGATTCAGGAGTGTGTTACAATCAGACTGTGCTTCTGTTAAATTAGAGGACAAAGACCCTCCTTTCTCCCTTCATAGCACATTGACCTTTACAGTGACATTGAACTTTTTTTTCAAAAAGAAGGTATATTTACATTCTTTAAGATTTTAAGAAAATATGAGCTTTTGCCTGGTTTGCCTCTTTCTATAAAGAAATGCGTAAATATTTGGAGAAGTTTTTCATTGGCTTTCAAATTAAAAAAGAATAATTATTTATGAAACAAAAGTTGACCAGTCATACTTTATACTTTAAATACTTTGCAAGTCATTTGTCTTAAATAATTTACTTTATATAATGTGAGCATTTGTGCTAGATGAGTAAATCAATAAGTAAAGCTTTTTTCTGTCTTGAGGATGAATGATAAAACTACTAAGAATTAACAAGTAGGGGTTTTATTTAAAATGTCAACATTTAATGATTTTACAAATTGAAAATGTTTTTTTTCTTGCTAGGATATGTATAAATTGATTCCATTAAAACAAAACTATGTTGGGGTGCTAGAGAGATAGCTCTGGGGTTGAGAGTGCTGGTCCCTCTCGAGAGCAGAGGCCCTGGCTGTGGCTCCTGCCGCCTACACCCACCAGTCACCACAGCTCCAGGTCATCTGGGGCCGCCTTCTGGCCTCCAAAGGCACCTGTGTATGTACGTACACACACACACACACACACACACACACACACAATTTTTAAAGAAGATTTTTTTTTTCTGGGGCTATAATAATTTTTATTAGAAAATAGTTAAAAACTATGAAAATTAATTTGAAAATAATAAAAAATACACTAAAATTTTTTTCACTGGATGACACACAATATTTGCTAGAAGTATATACTTTAATATGGAATCATTATTTAAATGCCTACTTTGCTGACATAAAATTTTATGAATTTTAAAGGCAAATTACTGAATTTCACTGATTCAGTTCTTAATATACTCTAGAGATTTGTAAAACATAATATGCCTTAAATAACTGAGCTATCTTCTTAACTGTTAAAGGCTACAAATGATGTAAACATGCAGGATTTCAGCCCTAGTGGTTGGCTTATTGCCCTTAGTGCTGAGTTACCTGATTCTGCCTGCCTGGCTTCAAGTTTTCAGTGTATTCGCTTTGGAGATCCTAGGTGCACCTTATCATTTTTGGTTCAGTGGAAACATTGATTTTACTGATTGTAGAAAATAAAAAATAAACCAGTCACCTACATAGGCAATTCACTATTAAAATGAAATGTTTTAAATTAAATAGGAAATCTGGCGTATTTTACCACATAAGTATTTATTTTTTTTTTTTAGGAGCATGGACATCAGTATTACATCTGAAGTTAAATTTGTACTATGTATATGTGAAGTTTCTGGATATTGCTCTTAGATAAAAACTTTGTTGAGTTTTACTTAAGAAATTGGTGCTATAGTTATAAGTACGTTGCACTTTTTAGGATGTTGCCTAATTTTTTCTTTGAGAAAGTTGAACCATATGGTGGCTCACAACCATTGTTAACTCCAGTTCTAGGAGATGTGATTCATTATGACCTTTAAATGCTCCAGGTGTGCACAGGTGCACAGGCATACATGCAGGCAGAGCACATATAAACTACATATAAGTGAAACTGGAAGGCACACAGCAGCATGTCTGAACAGTGCTCTGCAGGCTGTTAAGGAGACATGTATTGCTCCTATTTTATATATTTCAAATGGTTTGTGAAGCTTTCTTGTTTTGCTAAATGGCCCATTTTACTTCTCATTTAAATATTGTAATTTCCCATTCACTGTGGTAGCAGTCTCTGATGGACCTGGAAATTGACTAGAAACTAACTGACGATGAATCTGGGGGTCCTATAGAAGTATTTGGACTCACCTTGGTTAGGACATGGATTTTTGGGTTTGTTTTAACAAGGCCTCATGTTCCTCGTCTGTCTTTTCACTCTGCCATCCCACTGGGTAAAAGGCGGGCATCAGTGGTGTATGGCAATTACAGGTCTCCCTTTATCTGAGGAAAGCCTGAACTTTTCCCAACTGCAATTCATCAAACTTACAATTACTGTATCGAGAAGCGTACACATACAGTTAGGCTTTTCATTTAAGCTTTTAATCCCAAACAACATAAACACTTTTGAGAACAAACCAGGTTCTAGCTCATGTTTTAACGCTGCATCTCAATTTTATTCAATCTGATGTCTGCTTAAAAAAAACAAAAAACAAATTCTGAACTGTAAAGCTCATAATTCAAAGGTCTTACACATGGCTATCCCAGTAAATTACGCTTCCAAATGAAACAGACTTTAAAGAAGTTGTGTTTTACAATGCAGAGAGTGGAGGATGCTTTTTATACATTGGTGAGAGAGATCCGACAGTACAGATTGAAAAAAATCAGCAAAGAAGAAAAGACTCCTGGCTGTGTGAAAATTAAAAAATGCGTTATAATGTAATCTGGTAAGTTGAGCATATTCATTCTGGTACAAAGCAGATGTCTTCAGAGGTAACAAAGCGGTCAGAACCACTTAGATGTGGTTCTGCTCTGAGGTATTAAACGATAGAACCTTGTCATTGGTTTCTGTAGTGAGTACATTTATTTTAAGTTTGAGTATATAATTGACACATGTGATGGCTACAGTAGACTGATCTGCATTTCTCATGAGCTTTATTGGCTTCATTAGTTTTAAGTAAGCTAAATATTTGAAACTAATAATTTATTTTTGAGGGAAATCAAGTTTTAAGATAACCAGCGATTTTTAAGTATATATATATATATATATATATATATATATATATATATATATATATATATATATATATGGCTTAGAAGTAGGAAAGGCCTAACAAGCCATACTCCTGTACCCATTTAGAAGCAGCTGTAGGTTCCTGTGCTATGGCTTTGTCTCATTATTAGGTTATTATTGATTTCTCCTGTACAGTGATATGACATCAGCAACAAGTAAATAGCACAGTCTCTTTCTTGTAAATTTAGACAGTGACTTAGACAGTGAGCTCACTGTCAGTATCTCTAAACACATTACTGTGGTCCTTAACACTCTCCCTCTTCTCTAGTCTTTTGAAACTTTATATCTAAAACAACATCATCTTATCCGATTTGTCCGTACACACACGTTCCTTCTGCCTTCCATTTAGCCTTGCCTCTTGTTTGGATCACCAGTATTCCTAGTTTGATTCATCAGCTAACGTGTGATTCCCTTGTCTATAAGAATCTCTACAGTTCCTTAAAATGGCCATTGTGGCTTTGTGTATTTCCAATATACTATTTTTAACTATATGGCTTCCTTTGTTGCATTATGTATCATTCTTTTATTAAACAAAAGAATCCTGAAGAGCTGGGCCTTATGTTTTAGCTTTGTGCCCATTGCATGTTGGGATTCTAGGATATAGGTATTTCCTAGTAAGGATCGAGTGGACTCTGACTTTGCTATCTGAATCAACCCAGGTTATATTTTGTCTAACTCCGCACATTCTTCACTCAGTGAGGTGATAAAGCCTCATGTTGAAGTGTGTGCTCCTTGAGGACGTGAGCAGTCCCAGTGTCTCAGACTCAGAGACTTAGATGCAGAAGCAGTGGTCAACTTGCAGGGACTCTAATGGGATTATGAACTGTTAAAACCTTTGTGACTGGGTAAAGCCATACTTTAGTTTTAGAAACTGTGGTACAATTTAACATTAAAATACAATTTAAAAAGTTAAAGGTTTGAGATAATGGCCATGACCAGATTAAAATGGTAATTTTAACCCTATTCCCCTTTCTTAGATGGCTTTAAAATAGAACAATATTTAGAGAATGTAGTACACTTTACATTGTATTCAAGCAAACATTGAAGCACTCTGCTCTTAATGTCCAAGTTATGCAGTTTGTAGCACTGACTGCTGTAACTGTTAGTAGTGGGTTTTATGAATTGAATCACTAATCATGTAGCACTTTCTACATAAAGAAAAAGTGTATTTTATATTTAAAATTATAGTGAGATAAATATTTAAAGTTTGTATTTGATAGTGATAAGTACATACAAATTAGCTTTTCATCCTAGGAAAGGGATAAGTCTAAACAAAATAATTAGCAAAATATGGGGTGCTACTTTATGAGACTCAGTTCCCAGGTGAGCAAGGAGTCCACTGCCCTTTGTACATTAGCTATGACATTTCTCTAACATCAGAGTCATCTAATTAGAATTAACATAGCTGGAGACTCACATACTGTCAGAACTTGACAAGAGGGTAAGTGCTGTCAAATTCTGTCTTCCTTGTCTCCTAAATGGTTGTGTATTATTCCATCTTAAAAACTGTCTTACAGCTATCTTTCTCAGGATTTTTATTTTCTGCATCATTGTTTTAGTATCATTGGTACTTTCCTTCATTGTAAAAATACTTTGGGGGGGGGGGCAATGAGATGGCTGTCAAGACTGAGGACCTGAGTTTGATCCTTCAGATGCGACGGGAGGAGAGAACCTTAAGTTGTCTTCTGATCTTCATATGTGTGCTATGGCATGACCACAAACAGAAAAATAAATGGATTTTTTTTTTAAAGATGATGAAATAGGGTAGATACCATAATGTGTGATCCAAGGGAGTTGATGATGGATAAGGGAGTTAGGTAAGACTCCATTTCGGGGGAGTATCTGGGAGATAGTTTTCATTAGTGAATATGCTAGTGAAAATATGCGTGCTTGCTGCACAAACATGAACACTGAGTTCAAATCCCTACAATTCAAGAAAATAACCAGCCAGAAAACACCTGTAACCCCCAGTGCTGGGACAGGGGCCAGAAGTAACTGGTGGAGTGAGCTGGTTACCAGCCTAGCTCCAGTTTCACTGCAATACTCTGCCTCATGGGAAGAAGGTGGAGAGTGAGGGAACAGATTCCCAGTGTCCTGCTCTGGCCTCCACTTAAATGTACTGGTCTCCCCCCCAACACTCCACCCCCCACCCACACACACACATGTAGACAAAAGATACTATCCCATTTCAAGTGTCTTATGTCCCTAAGTCGTACAGTGCTGTTGAATTATAGGCACTTTTATTATGTCATTGGAAGAGTTTCCCACTGTGTGTTAAGGATCGCACAGAAGGAAACATCTGTCTCCTGTATCTGTCTGAGTGGACCTCACAATCTAGTTAGGCCTTCACTGTATTGCTTGTTGTATCAGTAATGGATTTCAGGAGGTGAAAAGCACCAATGAGTGCAGATTGGGGTTAGAGGCAATATAAATTTATCCACTCATATTCAAAGAGATGATACTGGCATTATCCAGTTTCTGTTTGTTAAATGTGAGCAAGCTTCATTTCATGTTGTACATTTTCAACAGTACTGGGTGAATGTTTCCTGAATTAGAGATCTGTGTCAAAATGAGTTAACTATAAAAACTTGAAAGAGTAACTTGGAAGAAAGTATATAAGTAGTTATTATTTTGAAATTACAAAATATCTTAGTAATATGGTAAAGGAAAAATCTTGCCACTTAAGACATTCAATTATTTTGAAGATAATGTGTTTAACATAGGGTGCTTAAATACATATTATGCTACTTGCACAATTTATAATACTGAAACAGGTGATTACAAGAGTGAAGGCCCAGCCGGGCGTGGTGGCGCACGCCTTTAATCCCAGCACTCGGGAGGCAGAGGCAGGCGGATTTCTGAGTTCGAGGCCAGCCTGGTCTACAAAGTTAGTGCCAGGACAGCCAGGGCTACACAGAGAAACCCTGTCTCGAAAAAACCAAAAAAAAAAAAAAAAAAGGAGTGAAGGCCCAGCATGCCGTTGCTTTTACCGTGGCTTAGACTGTTGGGTGCTCATTCTCCAGACCCCTCTAGTGTCGAGGTTTGGAAGCATTGGTAGGTTAAGATTCCTTTCAGAACTTCCTACAGGATGAGCACACGAGATGAAGCATGGCCACGTTCTGTTCAGCTTTCCTTTGACGCTAGTGTGAATTTGGGATTGAAGGTCTAAAGCTGGCTCCTGAAGCTCTGCTCCTAGAATGCACTTATCACTCCTGGGGTTAGGAGGTTGGGAATTACTTTGACTGAATCAGTTTTAGTCACAACTCATTTAGGTATTTTACTTTAATGAAACATAGGTGTAGGCTTTAATGACTAATGTTGAATGTTCTTTGAAGACGGGTATTTATAATGACACATTTTGAATAGCTAAATGGTAAAGCAGTAATAAGACAATTTTGGTGGGTGGTCAAGTACACCACTGGTCAGACAATTTCGCTCATCATCAGAGGACAGGGGCATCACAGCTTTTAAGGCACTAATATCTACAGATAATGTGGCTTACTGTCTAAAGTCCAGAAACTTGGGGGACAATTAAGATGTATGGACACCTACCATACATGGAGCAGGCATGGGGAGCTGAGTGGCTAAGTTTGCTAGTAGAGAAACATTAGTGGGAATCAAGGCCTTTTGGGAAAAAGCCATTTGTTAGACTTACATTGTGCATCGCTTACTATGTTGCCTGTTGTGAAAGTCAGAGCTTCCATTTAAATTATCAGCACGCCTGAGCCAGGAAATGGCTCAGTGGTTAGGAGCACCCAGCTAACAGTTGTCAGTAACTCCTGTCCCTGGGGATTTAATGTCTAGTTCCGGCCTCCATTGGGTACTGAACTCACATAGTGCAGACATATATGCCGGCAAAACACTCATACCATAAAATAAAGTTGTTAAAAATGTCAGGTAGTTTGCTTTGAAAGAAAGAGTAACTTGAAAGTATACAAGTAATTATTATTTTGAAATTACTAAATATCAGGCATTTTGTTAGATATTTTAATACCTAAATTTAAATAATAATATAAAAGTCTAAAAACATCAGCTATCCATGAAGAGATATATCCTAAAGAATTCTTAAGCCCATTCGATTGCCAAAATATAACCATAAAACAGAACTACACTCTGAGTACTCAAGCGTCCATTAACAGTGAAAGTCTGTCATCTGAGCATGGCAGGCCATCGCGTATTAACATGTCTTATATATACTTTCTTCTTATATATTTCAGGGTGTTGATGATGCCTTCTATACATTAGTCCGGGAAATTCGAAAACATAAAGAAAAGATGAGCAAAGATGGGAAGAAGAAGAAGAAGAAGTCAAGGACAAGGTGTATAGTTATGTGAATAGTTTGTACTCTTTCTTAAGGCACACTTAAGTGAAAGTGTGATTTTTGTACATTACACTAAATTATTAGCATTTGTTTTAGCATTACCTAATCTTTTTTTTTTCTTCTTCTGTTCGTGCAAACTGTCAGCTTTTATCTTAAATGCTTATTTTAAAAGAACAGTGGAAACCTTCTTTTTTCTAAGTGCCAGTATTCCCTGGGTTTTGGACTTAAACTAGCAATGCCTGTGGAAGAGACTAAAGACCTGAGACTCTGTCTTGGGATTTGGTGCATGCAGTTGATTCCTTGCTAGTTCTCTTACCAACTGTGAGCACTGATGTGAACCAGAATAATGAAGCTTCTGACCATGCCTGCTCTGGGCTCCATCTACTCACCAAATGGAGTCATTAGGCACGCAGCTTCACCTGAGACTGAGGGGTCGCAGACTTAGGCCTCCCTTTGATTCACGTCCAGCATGTCCTAGAGTTTATCATCCTTCAGAAGTGTAGGCAGACTGTTCACAAAGGCTTTCTCTAGCTTTCCACTGCTATTAATCTTGGTCACTCCCTCAAATAGTATATTTTTTCTAGAAAAGGGGAAAAATGGAAAAAAAAAAGGCAATGGAAAATGTTGAAATCCATTCAGTTTCCATGTTAGCTAAATTACTGTAAGATTCCTATAATAGCTTTTCCTGGTAAGGCAGACCCAGTATGAAATAGTAATAACCATTTGGGCTATATTTACATGCTACTAAATTTTTGTAATAATTCAAACAACTTTAGCATATATAAAAAGTTCTCATAAGAATTAAGTACAATTCCCCTTTGTCAGATTGTTCTTATCCTAACTTTCAAGTCTTTTTTGAATTTATGTTGTTGAAAGTAGTTTTAATGGTTGTGAAGCTGAAGATGATCTGAGACAGTTATAGCTTGGCAGATGTTGAGGAGACCAGAGTTGCAGGGTTGGGCCTTACATGAACCTGTGATGAACGCTACTGGGTTTTGTAGCACTGCTGCATTCAATGTTGGCCTACTGGGTTTTGTAGCACTGCTGCATTCAATGTTGGCCACGCATTGTTTGGTCAACATAGGGGATGAGGAGAGTTTGATGGCTTAGTATAATGCATTCTCACCATGTAACAGTCCTACTGACAAATCAAGAAATTTCTTTTGTTTATAATAATAAAAAATTTTTAAAAATTTCGATGTTCGCTTCAAGGTTGAGATTTTGGGGTAGGAGGCTACAACAAGAGTAAATCTTTAAGCAATGTTTTAAAAAGGTTTGAAAATGCAGGTTTGACTAGTCTCTCAACTCTAGCTGAACAAACATTTCCTAAGTACTTCCCAAATCTGATAGGTATTTAAAATTATCTATCTAATGCTTTAAGAATAGATAACAGGAAAAAAATGTCTTCAGTGCACTTAAAGCATCCTTTCCCATAATTGGAAATGAGATGGAAATATCACTGGACTATGAGACTGGATATCTGTCTTTTAGAAGTCTGACTTTAAGCAAATCACTGTCTGCTTGGTTTTGAATCATCTCAAAGTCATTAACCTCCCAGCCGTGTAACATAGTTTACATGTTGACACACCTAGCTGTCAAGCTCAGCACAATCTGTAACTGTTTTACATGGATTAACATCTTCACTGCCAGTCTTGGGCAAATTGTGCAAGAGGTAAAATTTATATTTCAGTATCCATTCTCCCATTTCAGGACTCCCCTCCAACATTATGCTGGCTTTCAGCCTGTCTCCCACATGCCCATCACTTAGTGTAGTTTTAATAATTTCCCCCACTTCAAATTTTGTTTCCACTATGGACAACTTCATGAACTTTGCCCACTAAGGTAGGTACATCAAAGCTGCCCTATGGCTTTCTTCCCCAGGACTTAAAATAACAGACACCTTAGTGGGATTTGAATTAATAGATGGTTTTCAGGGCCACTACAACAATTCAATCTCAATCCTTTGGACTTCATTCCTGCTGCCCAGCCCACTGGTGCCTCAGTAGGAATTTTCAAAATTAGTGTGAACAGACAGAACACAGTCCAGTGGAAGGTGAGCTTAATCTTCATCTAGCCATCATCCTGGTAAGTGATAGATTCTATTGTTTTAATAAATACAGTCTAAAAATGAAAAACACTTTGAAGTTTCAATCATAAAGCTCTCTTTTTAAAAATTTTATTTACTCAACATTTATTCAGTGCTTGTCATATTCTGGGAATTACACTAGGCACTCAGGGTGCAGTGTCTTCAAGAAGAGATACAATCCTTGGCCAGTGGTACGTAGCGTGATCTGTAATACTACTAAATAAGGCATATAGCATATGACTTAGACATAATGAAATACATGATTTGAGTTTTGCAGAGAGGAGTTTAGGTTTATACATTTTTTCCCCCTCAGTTTAGCAAGAATTGTTTGCTGTGAATCCAATGCAACTTTTAAATCAAACTACTTTATATAATTATTTCATTTTTCTAAAGGAACAGAAGTACCCTAAACTATTTTTTTGAAATGTTCTAAACTGTACATATTCATAGAACATTCTTTGGGTGGATTTTAAGTCTTAAAATGCAGTTAGTAATACTAATCATTTCTATTCAGAGGAACAGGTGTACTTCAAAAGCTGCAGTGTATAATCAGATACTTTTAATGTTTCTGGACAATGTGTTAAAGAAGTGGTCATAACCACTATGTAAATTTGAATTGTGTTACACTTTGGTTAACAAAAGGGGAAAGAATCCTAGAAACAAATATGCTATCTAGTTACTGCAGCCTTAAAGTCCTTGTTGAAGTTGAAAAGCAATGCTAAGTTACAGTCATAGGCATTAACATGTTTATGGGAAGAATATAGTAGGCAAATACAATTTGAGTAAATATTTTCAATAGTGAATTTTAGGCTCTACTGACTGAGTCACACTGCATAGGAATTTAGATCTTAACTTTTATAGGTTATCGACCTTTGCCACCATTGCACAATTTTGTCCTAACATACGTACAAGTTCTGTGAGGCATGTCAAAAGTTACAGTTTGCACAGAGTCATCTCATTTTGTATTCCACTGATTTTCCATTTTCCTCAAACATACATATATGCAACACACACACACACTCACACATGAAGGGTTTTTTTTTTTTTTTGGTAGGCAGTAAAAATTTAACTAATTTCCATTTGTTAAAAAGTAGTGATTTCTTGAGAATTATGCAGTCATCTTTTAAACCTAAAAGTTATTTAAAGGTGAATTTATACTCATATGTGTAATACTGGGTAGCATGAATTCTGCATTGAAAAATTGAACAGATAATACCAATAGCTGTAAATTCTGTCAAAACATGAAAATTATTTCTAAAGAAGTACATTAGTTTTCAAAGAACAGTTATTAGATTCAGATTTGTGGTTTAGCTCAATGATTTGGAGTGCCTGTTTGGGATGGTGGTGGGCATTTTAGATGAATTTGGGAAAAATAAAGTTCTGCCAGCTTCAGACCCCTAACCCGCTGAGTGGGCTGTGTGCTGTGTCAGCTCCAGTGCCCCAATACCCCGTTTCATGTCTTCATGTTGAAACACTTCTGCATTTTTATTTGAGTGCCAATTTCTTACTAGTGCTATTTCTTAATGTAACATGTTTACCTGGGATGTATTTTAACTATTTTTGTATAGTGTAAACTGAAACATGCACATTTTGTACATTGTGCTTGCCTTCCTTCCATTCCTTTTCTTTCTGTTGTTTTGGTTTGTTTGTTTGTTTGTTTGTTTGTTTGTTTGTTATGGGACATATGCAGTGTGATCCAGTTGTTTTCCATCCTTTGGTTGCGCTGACCTAGGGAATGTTGGTCATATCAAACATTAAATTTAAAAGTGACCACTCTTAATTAACTTTTAAATGTTTATAGGAGTACGTGCTGTGACGTGATCTGAAATTTGTAATATTTTTGTCATGAACCGTACTGCTCCTAATCATTGTAATGTAATAAAAATAGTTATGGTGACTATGAAGTGTGTAATTATGTAGTTTTAATTGTGGTTAAGGCTCAATTTTGGAGCCTCACATGTTCATTAGGCAAGTACTTCACACTGAGCCTCATCCCCATCCTGGCTATAGGTATTTCTTGGTGGAAATGTCTGCTTGGTAGTTGATACAGAATCCTTTAAGATTTTAAGATTTATTCGTTTATTTATTTATTTATATGAGTACACTGTCTGTGTTCAGACACACCAGAAGAGGACATCAGACCCCATTACAGATGGTTGTAAGCCACCATATGGTTGCTGGGAATTAAACTCGGGACCTCTGGAAGAGCAATCAGTGCTCTTAACCACTGAGCCATCTCTCCAGCCTGATACAAAATCCTATAAGCAACACTTCTTGCAGCTTTTAAGATAGAAATGTTATTTACAATGTTGCTAAGAACACTACATAAACATTTAAGAGTTTGCTTAAACTTACAGTCCTGCCTGGGTTAGGTCCACTGCCACATGGACTCCGTTACAGGTAGACAGAAAATATCCCAGCTTTAATGGCAGAAATAGAGGAACATTACAACGCCTCATAAAAGCTACTTGAAGTGATTCAGAACTTAAGGCAGGCCAGCAGCACAAAGAATAATGGGAATAATAGCTACACAATGCTAGTCACCCACTGAGCTTCTCAAGATAGAAGTTACCTTCACATGTCTTATTTTTTTACTGCATTTAAATCATTTTGAGGTGTCTGTAGAGAGCCTTGAATATGCACTTTAGTATACTAGATGGGGTAACAAAACAATAAAAACCAAAGACACTCCAGAAGCTAAAGGGCAAGCCTGTCAGACACCATTCGCTAGTGACAATCTCATCAGTAAATGAAGAAATGGACTAAGAAATTGGCTATAACATGTTTAAAAATTAGGTATATTTTCTTTCAAAATTATATTATCATGAAAGGTACTAAAGTTACTATTTCAGTAATAAAAGGATTATGTGCAAAGATCTCAGTATCAATAAGGTTGAAACCTATTTCAGTACAGTAGGGCAACTCATTTTTAAAAAAAAAAAACATGTATCTCGCTCTTTTAAACTGAATTATTTTTTAATAGTTGGTACAGGCAAACAGCCAGGACTGATTGTCAGCTCGACTGGTGGCAATGATGGGTCAGACTTTGGTATCGGAATAGTAACGTTGCTTCATAGCTCTGTATTTCCTAAGGAAGTACAAGGCCTCTAGCTCCTTCATTACAAATTCTCCTCGTGCAATAAGTTCTTTGATCTTCTCTGGGTCCTTCACATCCTTGTTTTTAAGGAAAACGTTCTTCAAACGCCTTTTAAAATAGTCTGCTCCTTTTGGATAGTCCCGTCCAAGATACAGCAGCTTTAAAAAGAGAGATGCGTTTCTAAGCAATCCATCCATGTTATATAACAACATTTATAAAGCTGGCAGCATAAATTACTTACATTTTTATAAAGAGTCAGTACTTCTCCTCGTAACGAATTGGCCATTTCCGCTTAACATGGAATTAATCCACTTTTATACATGACATACCTAAAAGAAAAGGAAGATTTTCTTTTTTTGCAAATAACTGCATTGCAAATCTTAAAGAACCAGAGATCTTACCATTGGTGAGCTGGCTTTTCATTTTTGTGTACAGACATGCACTTGCCAGTGTGCATTTGGAGCTCATGACCTCAGATGTCAGTCCTTTCCACGGGTCTTAGTTGTTGCTGCAAACAGCTGGCACTTCCTTCACTTAGGGATTCCCCTACCTCTCATCCCCCTGTATGTACACTGGGATTACAAACTTGCAGGTCTACAGGATCCTCTTGTTTGTGCAAGTGCTTTGCCATTAAGTCTTCTTATCCCCCCAAATGGTTATTTGTACTGAGAGCTGTTTTATTGAGGCACTGGGGTAACATCACTTTTCTAAGCCTAATTTCCTTACCAAAAGTAAAGCTGTCTGCCCTGCTCTCAAGGCTTGGCTTGATTATTTGGAAGAAACTAAGAGTCCAAATCTAGAAGAGTATTCTTGGAGGAAATTTTAAAACTAAAATAAATTGGGTTGTTAGATCAAGATCAAGAAGGTTGGTCCTTAAGGAGAATGCACAGTAAGAGGCAGCGGCAAAGGGAGCACTTGGAAAGGTTCCACGGGAGGCAGAGCAGACAGCATCCATGCTGCTGGCCATGCTTTTGACTTAGTGCTTTAGGTGCCAAGGAGAAGGAGAGGCCTCGTTAGACCAAACCTAAAAAAGATTCCCACTGTGTTCCATCCAGTATGGCTGATGGTAGCTTTGATCACCCGATTACAGTACTTGCTATCACTCTCCACTGTGAGATTATTTCTTCCCAAAAACCTCGTTCATGTAGTGGGTTTATAAACCAGCACACGGATGGGGTATTTTAGGAAGTAAGATGTACTCGAAAAGTATCTCTCAATCTTCCTAGTTCTGTGACCCCTTAATATAGTTCCTCACGGTGTAGTGATTCCCCAACCATAACATTTCACTGTTACTTTGTAACTGTAATGTTGGTACTGTTATAAATCATAAACATCTGGTAAGCAGATGGTCTTAGGTCACCCCTGTGAGGATCATTTTGACCCCAAAGGGGTCATGACCCAGGGGTTGAGAAATACAGTAGTAGAAGCACTACAAATGGAACTGCCCATTTGGCAGTAAATGCCACCTAGTAAAGGTGTGCACCTATAGACTTGAGTGTTGTGTGCATGTGTGTGGGTTTTAGTGACCTTTCTATAATCTGGTAATAGCTAGTTCCCATATTACAGAATTTATTTTTATTTTAGCTTCCTGTCAGTAATTCTAAAACTCATGTCCAACAGCAAAGAAGCTGGTTCCTACTAGCCTCAATAATTGACTTTTTTGGATCATCACTTCTACTAGAACCAAATTCTTACCACTGTCACCACCTAGTACCTTCCCTCCCAGATCCCACTCTTTCCTGGAAAGCTCACCCTGTCCTGCCTCCAACAACCTGTGCCACTACCCTCTCCACCCAATCAGTGTCCTCTTCTGCTAGGCTGCTGTCACAAACCACTTTTGCCTGAGACCTGTTTCCTTTGTTTTGAATTCTTAAGGTCTCCCAGCCCTTCATCCTGTCCCTATGGCTGCTGCCTTTGCTTAGAGCCAGCCACCTAATATCTTTTGGGCTGAATTATTCAGGAAAAACAAATTTTCAAAGTAGATTATTTTTAAAGATGAATTAAAGGTTATTTTACACTTAACTAGCAGAAAATGGAGATTCTTAAAATTCGTCTAAAAATTATTGTGTTGAGCTGGATGGAAGCTGAGGCAGGGGAAGACCCTTAGTTCAAGGAGAGCTGATTGAAGTTACATGTGGCACCCTGTCACTAATACTGAGAATTGTGACTGGTGTTGCATTTAGTGTCGAAGTGTACAGATCCTAGTTGATTCTGCTTGCTTCCTCTTGAGAAGGGCAGTGTCCACTGAGGTTTACTAGGGTTGGCTTCCTCTTGAGAAGGGCAGTGTCCACTGAGGTTTGCTCGGGTTGACTCCCTCTTGAGAAGGGCAGTGTCCACTGAGGTTTGCTCGGGTTGACTCAGAGTCACTCGTGGTCTCCAGCTTCCAGAGTCTTAGACTGCCATAACCATCTCTCTCTTTTCTCTTTTAATTTCATGGTTTTTTCCCCTGAAGATTTAGTGTAATACTGAAAGGTAATTTAACAGGTGTGTTTAACCAATAATATTAACAGTGGGAGTAGGGAGAGAGGGGAGGAGTAATACAATACCAGGATGGTGTACCTTGTTGAAGAATGACTTAAAACTATGTGGCTTGAAATTATTATATAGATAAAATTTGGCATTTGTAACTTGTGAAAGCTTTTAGAGACCTGGCTTAGTTCTCCTTCCCGATAGCTTTTTCCACAGATTATGAGTAATAAAAGCTTCGCCTACCCCCTACCCCATGCAGTTTGATGTTAATTTATGATACAGTTGATTTTCAGGAATTTTTAGTTTATTTTTGCTGCTGGGAAAAACCTTTAGTTTGCAAACTAGAAAACAACTTAATTGCTGCAGAGACCTGCATGAAGTCTTGGAAGTTATCAAAGTTGGATGAGTGCATGGCTCGAAATCACCGGCTATTCCAGGAACATGGCTATGTGCAAGGAGGAGCGGTAGTCTTTTCTCCCTGGGGCCTTTGAGGAAAGGAATGATGGCGTTGTCATTTTAGTAGGACACTATTATTTTCTAATAAGGGCTTGATGCCCAATGATGTTATTCTGCCCCATGATGTTCAAGTGGCAAAAAAAAAGCTGAAGGAAATGGAGACGGCAGTGTATTGTTTCAGCGGTCTAGTGAACTGGACTCAGTATTCCTTCAGACTGTACTGGAAAACTGTCCTGTCAGATTTCCCCGTACCAGAGGTTGTGCGACCAGAGAGGAAACTGTCATATGCCTTTAGATGGTACAGGTACATGACAGGAGAGAAAGTACAACCCGTGTCAACATGAAGAGATGCCAGAAAGCAGCCCTCTTATTACTCACAAATCCTGCCCAGGGACTAGAGGACATCAAAACTCAAAAAAGCATGCACAGAGTCTTGCATCATGGGATCTAACACATCTCTATTAGTTTTCCTTTTAGGAGAGAAGTTGATAATGACACAGTGATTTTGAGTAAGGCCATTCCTCCTGAGTCACCATGTTAATTACTGTACTTCCACACCACATCCTAGTTTAGACTGAGGTTTTCTGTCACTGAACACTAGTAGTTGCTTTGTTGAATAATTCAAAACAAAGCCTAAGATAAAACAAATTTGAATTTATATGCAGTAGGTGTTAAGTTTCTATCTCATTACCAAGGTTCGGAGGGCAGTATGGTCTTAAGTGTTGTGCAACCAATGACCTTAACCCACAAAAACTAGCTGTCAGTTCTACTGAACAGAACATTTAGTTTATGTAAGGGACAGAGCGTGGGTACTCTATCTTGGGAAGCTGGGGTTGGGTAAAAGAACTGTCTCCTTTCCTCTACGTCTGAAGTGCCTTTTCTTATGGGGAAGGGCTGAAATTCTGCAGGCTGCCACAACAGTACAGCACTCGGTGACCTTGGGACAACAATGGCTTGCTGGTTCTTAGAGGTCACTTTAAACTAGTGTGTGAGCAGCTCTTGAGAAGGGCGTATGCTTTGCATAGAAACTAAACTCCCACGATCAGTGAAGAATCTGTACTACCTTAATCTCAAGGTAGCGACCCTCTTGGAGCTCGCCTTTGTGGCCAGATGACTCCCTGGGGGACCCGCCCAGAACCAATGGCTTCACCTAGTCGTGAGCTGGCGCCATTCCTTCCCCAGATCCCCCGGGAAGGGCTCGTCCAGACGCAAAAGAAGCGAGGAAGAAACCTCTTTACAAGTCTGGCCGTGGCGGCCCTCGGCTATGACCCCAGCTCTCAGGAGGAAGCTGAGGGATGCCCGCGAGTTCCAGGTCAGCCTGCGTTACAGTGTGAGACGCAGCGCTCCCCACGCCCGGAAGCCCTCGCCTAAGGCATACTTCACCACCAGCAGGTCTGGGGTCCGGACGACAGCTTGCTCAGACCGCCACACTCCAGCGCTTTGCGGCACCACGGCCGTAAATGCTCCGACCGTCTGCCGGAAGTAGGCGGAGCTGAGAGACGGGGGTGGGCTCAGGGTGGGACTACAGGCAGAAGTGTATGGGACTCGAGGCCGCTTTCTTTGCTGGGGCGGGGCATCAGGCGGAAGTGGGCAGGATTAGGTAAAAGCCGCGATGTGGGCGTACCTTATGTGGGAAGTGTGGCTTGTGTAACCAGTCTACGACTTGGGCAGGACTCACCGGAAGACTACAGTGCGATTGCGCAGGCTGTCCTTCGCAAAGCACTGTGAGTTGTGAGTGGGCGTGGCCTGTCGTCTTGACAACCGTGAGCGTTCCTGCTCTGCCAAGTTCACTTTTCCCTAGGCAAAGTTCCTGCTTCTGTCATGGTAAGCCAGGAAAGTGAGGGAGACAGGAAAGGGGCAAGTGCGGATTCCACTTCAGCGCTGTCGAGGGAGGGCAGGCAGGCAGGCGCAGTGCGATCCAGAGGTGGCGAGATCCAGATCTTTGCAGTGACCAAACTTTACTAGCTTCCGGTGATGTACATTCCCACTTTGGCTCTGACTGCAACTTGTCAGAAAAGTTTTCATTCCAACGCAGAACAATATGGAGCTAATTTTGTGTGTTGTTTCCCATTCTTCATCAAGAGATCATTTATTATCACACTCGTTGAGGGGAGATTCAGAGTGCATTATTTGTGTTTGCTGGCTGGAAGCCAGAGACACACAAAGGAGAATATGACAGCCCTCCTGCTCTGTCAGTTAAGCAGAGTATCAGACACAAGCTTTACCAAGGTAACAGCTGGTGTATCTAAAGCGGAGTAAACAAGCTATTAAGGGTGGGAGAGAAGAAAAGAGTGGTGCTTTTCAGGCTTTTAAAAGATATAAGTATGTATTTTCTGTAAGTGGTGGGAAGAAATGGGTAGTGAAGGCCTCCCCTGGCAAGACCTCCAATGGGTCATAAGCCAAGTTAAGACTGCTGGCAAATTACAAGAACAAGCACTTATTTGCTACATCGAAAGGTAGACTTAATTTCTTTTTTCCTATCTGCATAGCACTGTTTCTCAAAGACTTCCAAGCCATTTGGGGCATTTATTTAAAATGTAGATTCCAGGAGGTCACAACTTCAAACCTAACTGTATCATGGGGCTTCCAGGAAACAAAGTACCATAAACATGTTTGCTTAAACAGCAGAAACTGCTTACCTCACCGCTCTGGAGACTGAACATCTGGGGTCAGGGTGTCAGCATAGGGGCAGGGATTTATTCAGATCTCTCTTCTACTTCTAAATAGTTCTTTAGTGTGTAGCAGTGTAAACTCTTTTTTTTTCATATGATGTTTATTTTCTTCATGAGGGTCTGTATCCAAGATTCCTCTTTGTAACCTGTACCAGCCGTATTGAGCCAGAGGCCTGTCCAGTTCCAGTATCAGCTCTTCTTAATTTGGTGAAATAATTACAGACCCTTTTCATAAGCAGGTCAAACGCTAACACAAGAAGTTAAGATTTTAGTATATGAATTTGAAAATGCATAATTCAACCTCAATCTAAGGAAGTATACAATGCAGGAAGGGAAGCAACTATACTGTAAGTCCAAGAGGACAACTTTCTCAAAAAGCTTGTCAGGACATCCTTTGCCACTTGAATGTTGAAAAGTTTTACTACTGATGGCTCTTATGTTTATGTGAAGGATAAAGATAGGAGTTTCCCCACACCTATTTCATGTTAGAAATACTAGTGAGGGATAAAAAATGTGCCCATCATCTTTAGGATATGCTATTTGAGAGGGATATTTACATAACCTGCCATACAGTATTTGTTTCAAGATGGAAATATGTTAACAATGTGTCAGGGAATACTACAGCCAGGATAAAAACTATTTGTAAAAATCACATGAGAGCAAAGCCTCCCTTGTCGCTCTCTCCCTGATGAATATTTGTGGAGAAAATCTCTGAAATGTGTGCACCTTGCAGGAAGATGTGTTCTAAATCTCATTTACTGTGTGCCAAATTTGGCCCTGGCATTTTAGAATGATGTTCCCATGGCTTGAACCAGCCCTTCCTATGCGTAGCTCTTCAGATATGTAAACTGTGTAATTTATACTCACATGGCCTCTTACAGATTCTTTACCAGAGAGCTGATGGGCACACAGGCCTGCTCAGGAATTTACGAATAGTATCGCCGGAAATACCTGTGCTTGTAAATCAGTATTGAAGGACAGAGCTTTCCAAAAAGAGCAGACTGACTGTAAAACATGAGGCTGGGCAGCCTTCACTTCGTTAATTGGCAAACTTGAAGAAACGGATTCCCTCCCCATTTAAAAAAAAAACAAAACTATCAACCTTATGTAATAGAAAGGTTTCTTTTAGACAAATTTGCTACATCTGCAAATTTGAAATAGTACCAATAGTCAGTAATGCGTGGAGATTTAGGGAATCTTTTCAACCAGTCCTTTTTTAGCTTGCTCTCCTATCATTAGACTCTTTGATATAGGAAATAGTATTGACTACCTCAAAAAAGATGCTTCGTGAGAAATCTTGTGGGTTTTTTTGCCTGTGTTTTCAGTTTGCTCTGATTTATTTCTTTCTTTCTTTCTTTCTTTCTTTCTTTCTTTCTTTCTTTCTTTTTTTCTTTTCTTTTTTTTGGTTTTTCGAGACAGGGTTTCTCTGTGTAGCCCTGGCTGTCCTGGAACTCACTTTGTAGACCAGGCTGGCCTCGAACTCAGAAATCCACCTGCCTCTGCCTCCCGAGTGCTGGGATTAAAGGCGTGCGCCACCATGCCCAGCTCTGACTTCTTTTTATAGTATCTTTTCAGTTTAAGGTAGCCAAAGAGTCACAGAAAAGTTTCAGTGGAGGCACAAAGGAAATTCCCTTGGGCTCTTCTCTAGCTTCTCCTAATTAATGTACTTTGTGATGCTCTGTTGAAAGTATCTGAATACTGTTTTAAAATGTGTCAATTCTTTTGTTTCCCAACTTTTTAGGCTCCCAAATCAAAAAAGGTATGTAGAAATTATGTTTTCAAAATAAATAGTTTTATGAACATACTGTACAAATGAATATCTTTTGGAATTTTATAATAATTTTCTAGTTAGTTATAGTTTACTGAATTTGCTACTCACCTTTTAGATAATAATGTTATTTACATCATTGGATAATTCTTCATAGTTACAGATGTGTTTCCCATTTGATGATATTTCTAGTTTGAAAACATACGTTATAGATCGCATTTAGTGCTGACCAGTGTCTGGCTTTGAGGCTTCACCTTTTTCTTCTACTGTAGAATATGTTAGGTTAGTCCTTCCTTTTATCTATTTCAGATAAACATAAGCCATAGTTACAGACCTCCTGTGACTAAAACAGGACCTTCAGCTAGCACACTTGTGGTTTTCTGCTTTTGTTTGTACAGTGTACAAACTGAGGTTGAATAAAGGAGATGCTACCCTTATGTCTGGGAGATCTTTTTCTCCTCTTTGCTTTGTAGATTGATAACTTTAAAGCAGATATTTTAATCTCCTAATTACAGGCCATATTTAGCCTACCAACAGATTATGTTTTACTTGAAAAAAAATTCTTTATTTCTTCTTCTTTTTTTTTTTAATGTCAGTTCTTTAAGTGTGCCATAGTATCTCACACTTGTAATCCCAGCTTGTAGGAGGTTAAAGTAGGGAGATCATGAGTTTGAGGCTAGCTTGGGCCCAAAACAACAACAAAACCCCTCATACATGGCCAGTCCAGTCCCCTCCCAAAGGTGTAATAACACAATTAAAAAGCAATTACCAAAGACATTTGATTTGTTCTGGTCATGACATATGGAAAGCAATCACATTGGTCCTGAGGTCCTATAAAGCAGTGTCTGTAGAGCTCAGCAGAAGCCACCTGCAGGAATGTAAAAGGCATGTTGATCTTTCCACCGTCCTGTCTGTGGTCAGAACCTGGTCTCTGTTGCCTCCCCGACCGCAGCAGAGGCTTTTTATTTATTTTTTAATCTCAGTGGTCTGTTCTCCATAAATCCCACCACCCTCTCTTGAAAAATCATTACATTCAGCCCTCCTACACTATGGTTTCTGCATCCATGGGTTAAACCAAACATAGAATTGTCTCAGAAGAATGACCAGAATGCTGGACATGGTGGTGCTTTCTTGTGATCCCAGTGGCAGAAGGACCACAAGTTCTAATGCAGCCTCAGCTACACAGTGGCCTTATCTCAACAACAACAACAAAGATAATGGGTGTTAGAGAGATGGTGCTATGGTTAAGAGCACTTGCTGCTCTTGAAGAGGACCTGGTTCCCAGCATCCACATGGTGGCTCTCGATTGTATGCCTCTAGTTCCAGGGGATCCAACACCTCTGTGAGCACCAGGCATACATTCAGACAAACACTTATTCACATACAATTTTTTAAATAAATGTGGTAATACGGAGCATGCCCCGTGTATCTCGGAAATCCAGAAGAAACACTTTGGAATGTTTGGGTGATAAAGATTTGTAAAATCACAACTGCAGTGACTATGTCAGACTTTACCATGAAGCAATTCCTGAAGCAGTAAATATGGCTGCTGCCGAGGTCCGGAATGGTAGAGTTTAATGTGTAAGAGAGGATATATGTAGGTTGCCTGCAAATACTGTGGCTTTATGTATGGATTTGAGTATGTGGAATTTGCCTTGCCTAGGGTCCTGTAACTAGTGTCTGGGGCATGCTAAGGAGTCACTGTCTGCTCTGTGGGTTCTCAACACATCTGCAAATGTGCTTTGGTTGTAAGTCTTGGATCATATCGCATATGTACATGTTTGAGTTTTATAGACATGTCAAGGCACACAACGTGTTGGCCAGAGGACTACTTACGGGAATCCGTTCTTTCTTCCTACCCTGTGAGCCCTGGAGATTGAACTGAGATTGTCAGCCTTGGCAACAAGTGCCTTTACCTCCTGAGCCACCTTGCTGGCCTGATGTTATTTACTTTCAGCCTGTGAGCTATCCAGGAGCATGTCATCTGGGGATTGAACCTAGGGCCTTGTGTGCGCCAGGCAAATCCTCTACCACTAAGTTGTAGTCTCCAGCCCATATCACATTTATTTTTGTGTCCGTAACATTTAGTGCAGTGCCTGATCTATTATTGAAATTGAATCAATGTTTGTTGAATAAATGTGTGGAAGCCCCTGAATTCTAGTCAAGCCATTTGGGCTCTTGATAGTTCAGAAGAGATGCTTCTATGAGTGTGTTGTGTGCGGTCTGTGTTCATGTGGCCCTTACTAGGATGCATTGCCTTGCTCTCTCCACCTCAGCAGGAGCTCCAGCCTTCTACTCCATCACCTGCTTCCTGACTCCTCTGTGCAGTCTTCCCAGAGCCCCCTGAGTTTGCTGTTCTTCCAGCTCCCTAACTTGCGACCGCATTACCCTCTTCTTACATGCCTTCTCCTGAATGTAAAGTCTTTGAACACAAGTTGGACTACCAGTTGCTTTGTAGACTTGATCCCTGTAACTGAAAATAATCTCTCCTCCCTCCAAACTTGCAAAATAACTGAAAGCCTGTTGGTCACGGAAATGTCTTTGATGTTGATGGTCTGCCATTGTGGCTGTGTTATGGACTTCTACAGATTGGAAGCTCAAAGCTTACTTCAGTCACACATTCTTGCCAGTGTCATCTCCGCTGTGGAGTGTTGGGTGTGATTGTTTTTTCTTTCTTTCTTTTTTTTTTTTCCAGACTAATCCATGTAGTACCCAGAGTCTGTGCTGCCACGAATTAGCTGTCTTGTCTATTGAATTTACTGTACATAGAATTTGGTTTCATAAAAATCAATAATTGTTTTCGTAATTGGTATTTTTTAAGATTTATCTTTAAAATGTAGGTATCCTAGTGCAGGCTTGTGTGATTTTTATCTGCCACCATGAGGGCCTGAAGAAGCCAGAAGCAGGCACTGAGTCCCCTGGGGCTAGAGTTGCAGGTGGTTGTGAGCTGCCTGGCATGGGCCCTGGTAAGAGCAGTAAGTGCTCTCACCTGCCCAGCCATCTCTCCAGCAGCTCATGACTGCTGTTTGGAGAGGCATTCTTAAGTCACGTGGGAGCACGCTGACATCCTTTTTAACGTTGTGGTCTTTGTTAAGGCTCCCAGTAAGAAAAAGATGACCAAAGCTGAGCGACTGCGGCTGATGCAGGAGGAGGAGGAGAGACGCCTGAAGGAGGAAGGTACTGAGTGCCAGGCTGGATCTCATAGCTCAGAGCATTAGCCACGGGTTCACACCCACACAACCACTCGGCATTTCAACAGGCTTTAATTTTATCAAGGATTCCTACTACTTAGAGCAGACCACCAGTGCACACAGCCACTTCTGAGTGTGCACTGAAGTCATGCTGCTGCCAGATAGAGTTCAGAGCTCAGTACAATTCTGCTGATCTTTTGATTTTTTTTTTTTTTTTTTTTTTTTGCCCCACACAATATTTGGGCCGTATTTAAATTAGCCAAAAAAAACAAAAACAAAAACATCATTGCTTCTGAGAAATTCAAATTCAGGAGATCAGCCCATGTTTTTGTCTGCTGATTTTATCTGGCCTACCTCAAAGTGTTTATAATCTACTGATGAAAACAGGCACATTGGTGCCGACTGTGTGGTAAGTGTCCTGAACCTAAAATTTATTAATGATGAAAAGCACACACTAGCAAAAGCTAAATACAACAGCCTGACTTGTTTTTTAACCCTGGGTTTGTTTGTTTTTTTTAAAAAAGGTTTATGCTGTTTATTTTTGGTTATGTGTGTGTTGTGTGTCTGAACATGGGTATGCACAAGTGAGTTCAGGTGCCCCTGGGGGCCAGAGGCGTTGGGCTCCTCTGGATCTGGGTACAGGAAGTTGTGAACTACACGATGTGGGTGCTAAGAACTAAATCTGTGTGGATCGTCTGTGAGAACACTGCATGTTTTAACTTCCTGAACCTAGTTTCTCAGTGTTTAACAATATATCTTTGCTAGTTAAAGTAGAAATCCCATTCACTAATATTAAACAGTAATAAAAAGAATCGGCAAATCACATCACTAGAAAGTGCTTTGTAAAGACTGGGTGGCCCTGGAGGTTACAGTTATTAGAATTCAGTATCTGTAGATTTATATTCAGGGGTTTTAAGGACTCCGTTGACTTTTAATGTCTATTTGCCTTTTGTAAATAATAAAGCACATTATGTTGTTTGCTAATCGACTTTTATAGGGTTGTTTTTTTATTGAGGGACACTCATGCTTTGCCATGCATGTAGAAGTCAGAAGACATGTGTGAGTCCTCTTCTTTACAGGTGGGATCTGGGGAGCAAACGTGGGCCATTAGATGACTGGAGGGCGCGGGCCTTGGCCATCACACCAGGGTCTAATATCCTGGGCTTGGTTCATGTTCTTAATCATAGACCTTATAAACATGGATATACTTATTTTATGTGTACGAGTGTTTGTCTGCATCTGTGTCTGTGCACCACATACATACAGTGCCCAAGGAGGTCAGAAGAGCGCAGTGGATCCTCTCAAACTGTTACAGATAGTTGTGAGCTGCAGTGTAAGTCCTGGGGATTGAGCCCAAGTCCTCTGCAGCCAATGCCCTTAACTGCTGAGCCACCTCGATAGAGTTGATACTTCACATTTTATTTTAAATAGTGAGAGCAGGGGAAGCTTACAGTAATGGTTTTCTGGCAGTATTGATGCCAACTGTAGACTTTTGAAAACCTTATTTCCCCTTAATCAGCCATGATGGAACTGCTACACAGCTTAAAATCATTATTGAATTGCTATTGCTTTATTTTATTCTCTCTGTCTCTCTCTGTTTTGGAGGTTAAAGGACAACTTGCAGAACTTGCTGTTCTCTCCTTCCACAGTGTGGGTTTCGAGGATTGAACTCAGGTTGACTTGGTTGCAAAACCCTTTACCCAGTGCACCTTCTTGCCAGCCCACTATCAATGTAATTTTTTTCTTTAGATTTATTTTTATCTTAAGTGTTTGCGTGTTTTGCCTGTACATATGTCTGCACACCATGTGTGTGAGGTGTCCTTGGAGGCAAGGCAAAGGCAGCAGGTTTCCTGTAGCTGGGGTTACCACTGTGGACCCCTCATTATCAGAAACTGAGTCACGTTCACCTTTAAGCTGATGGATATATTCTTTGTTCAGAGCACTGTTTTCAAAAGGATGCCTTCGACAAGGATGTAATGTGTTTGATTCATTAGGTTTCTTGGCTGGAAAGTGAGTGTTTTCTCATCTCTGCCACACAGTAGAGGCTGTGACCTCCATAAAAGGTTCTGCTCTGTGTTAGAAATACTCAAGAGGAACTCCAAGAACTTAAAACACTGTGTTTAAATCCCTGCAGCTGATTCTTGATTTCTTTTTGGTTCTTCAGAAGAGGCGCGACTGAAATTTGAAAAAGAAGAACAGGAAAGGCTAGAAATACAGCGGATTGAGAGAGAGAAGTGGAGTCAGCTGGAAAAGAAAGTAAATAAGGATGAGTGTCAGCGGGGCTGCCACCCACTCCCTGCACCCGGCCCTAGCAGAGCTGCAGCCGTGCCTTGCCCCGTCGTCATAGCTGCAGCTGTGCCTGGCCCTGCATTCACTGCAATGGGGCATGACTTCACACGGGTTATCAGTTAGAGAAGTGAACATCATTGATCTGTTTGCTTGGGGTTTTTTTGTTTTATTTTTCCAAACAAGGTTTCTAAGGGTAGCTCTGATTGTCCTGGAACTCTCTCTGTAGATTGGGCTGGCCCCAGACTCACAGATCCGCCTGCCTTTGCCTCCTGAGTGCTAGAATTAAAGGTGTGCGCCACCACCACCTGCATTTTTCTTTTTTAAAACAGGGTCTCTCTATGCAGCTCTGGCTGTTCTGGAACTCTGTGTAGACCAAGCTGGCCTCAAACTCATAGAGATCTGTCTGCCTCTGCCTCTGCCTCTCAGGTGCTGGGATGAAAGGCGCATGTCACCATACCTGGCTGCACTGGCTTTAAAGATTTCTTTAGCGTCTAGCTTAACAGAAGACACCAGGGTCCTTATGTCAGGGTCAGCATTTTGTCTGTTTCAGCAGAAGCACGTGAAAGGAAGCTCACCTCGTACAGAAATGGGGGGAAGATGACGCGGGGCTGGGAGATGGCTCAGGTGGGAAAATGCCCGAGCTCTAAGCTCCATGGGAAAATCAGGTGACCTGGCTGCCTACAGATCCAACACTGAGAGGCTGAGACAGGTGGATCCCTGAAGCGCATGGCCAGCTAGCCTAGTCAAACTGACCGGCTTCCGTTTTAGTGAGAGATCCTCCCTCAAAACATAAAGGAGAAGGAACAAGGAAGAACATCTAATGTCAGCTATTGCCTGTGTTTGCGTGTACACACCCCCACATACATACATACATACACACACATCCTGTGTGTGTACATGCACACACACACACATACACTGTGCATGTGTACACACACACACACGCGCACAGTTCACATGTGCTTGTATCCACAAAGTGGGAAAGCGTCTCCCTAGCTTTCAGATCATTGTGGTATTCTTGGATACTGCACCTAAGCTATACACATGGCAACTGCTACTGCACATGGCGACTGCTGCTGCTTCTTGCTTTTTGTGACAGAACTGTGTTTTGTTGCTGAAGCTAGAGTCAAACTCCAATCTCAAGTGGCCCTCCTGCTTCAGCCTCCTTCGTAGCTGCGACCACAGGCACGTCCACCTTCCCAAGCTTAACACGTGAGCTTCTTGATGTGGAATCTGAGGCTACATTCATGAGCGCATGCCCTTGTTAGTGGTACATACCTATCGGCAAACCAAGCATTGCTATGTGACAAGTGTTGTTTTCTTAGAAAGTATTGAGTCAGTGATTTATTTACCTCCAAATGCTGAACTATCTTATTATCCATTGTCAAACATCACAAACGTATTAGGCATGGTGGTGAATGTCTTTAATTCCAGCCCTTGGGAGGCAGAGGTAGACTTGTTTTCATAGACGTTCAGCCAAACCTACATAGCGAGACCCCCATCTCAAAGAAAAGCAATATTGTAGCCAAGCATAAAGGTGTACATCTTTAAGCATTTGGGAGGCGGGGACAGGCAGATCTCTGTGAGTGTGAGGGCAACCTGGTCTACAAAGCAAGTTTCAGGACAGAGCTGCTGCTGCACAAAGAAAACCTGTTGTGGGTGGGGGGGGGGGGAGAAAAAGAAAAAAAGAAAAACAATCAATATCACCTATATTTGTATCATTGCCAATCAAGCCGGAAGTTTTAAAAAGATTTGCTGTTCATTGGATAGGTTTTTTCTTTCTTTTTTTTTTTGCTTGAATGCTGAACCTTGTGGTTCCAAACAAACGTCTTGATGTTTCCCCTTGACCTGCTGTGTTCAGCTGATACACTCTTGAGAGCACATCTTCCAAAACACTCAGTTATACAGATGATTTCTTGGAACACTGTTGCCTTTGATGTATAGAGGAGCACTTCATGCCTCTTCCGTCTTATCGCATAACGTGAGAGCACGTGATACTTAGGGTTAGGACCCAGTGGATTAATTCTGCCCTCTCTTCATCAAGGCGGTCTTGCCTGCAGCCACCACCACCGCTCATGGTCCCACACCCTAACTAGTGTAGTGTGGGACCACTGCTCTGATCCAGGCCAAGACAACTAGAATTGTATTATCTCGCACGCACCATAGGGCAAATAGTATCTCTCACATTATGGACCTTTAAACATCTGAAGAGCCCACTCTGAAGCTACTGTTTCAGTCAGCATTAGCAGTTTTATTCAAAGTAACAACTTTCTTCCAAGAAAGCCAAGCAAGAGCAATCAATGTGCCTCCTTCTGTGGCAGGACCTAGAACGAAGAAGCCAAGAGCTTGAAGAGCTTGCTCTGCTCGAGGGTTGTTTTCCTGAAGCAGAGAAACAGAAGCGGGAAATTCGAGCTCTGGCTCAGGTGAGGTGTTGCTTTCCTCTCTCGAGCTCATACTTCTGGGATCTCGGGGGAACTATAGGCTGGTACTAATTTTTATCCTGGGAAATCTTATTAAGGAAAAAGCTCCAGGCTGGTGAGATGGCTTAGTGGTTAAAAGAATGCCCTGTTCTTGTAGAGAACCTGAGTTCGCAGCATCCATTACAACCACCAGGTACCACAGTTACCACCAGTTATCGGGGTTGTCTAATGCCCTCTTCTGGGCTCTGCAGGCACCGCACACTCAGGAATACAAAAATAAAATTTTAAGAAATCTTCAAAAAATACCTCATTTGACACATATATGGCACATATATGACACATGTGTTCAGGGGGGAAATGGATGCAGTTGTAGAAAGTTTGTGTCAGTAAAGGGACACCTGGAATGTTCACAGTCCTCCACTGTTCACTTGGAAATCTCCATGATCCATTGGATTATGCCCTAGTACATTCCACTTTGTGTGTATGGACTGGGAATGTGTGTGGAAACCCTGGAGCAGGCATCTCTCTCAGCACCATTTTCTCATCTGGAGGGGCATACGTCACGTCTGAGCAGCACTTACACGAGGGGCTTATGTCATGTCTGAGCCACATTTACAAGAGGGCCTTACGTCATGTCTGAGCAGTATTTTGGCAACTTTCCAAGTATGCAAGCTATTCATGATCATACCTGTGTGTTGGTCCCTCTGTAGTAATCTTGGATGTTACTACTCTCACTGTTTAGGAGTACTATCACCTGAGTCTCTGGAAGGTGAGAAACCAGTAGTATGGATTCTCTTCATAGCTCTGCCCCACAGCCCAGCTCTCCTCCCTCCTCAGACTCCCTACTCCCTGAGGCATAAAAGCATTGAAGTCATCCTGGGGAATGGCCCAATGCCCTCCAAGCACCCAAGTGACAGCGCAGCCCCACTTCCAGGCACAGGTGGAATGACTGAGCCTGGAGAGGAAGCCAAGTCCAAAGCCAGGATAGGCTGAAGGCCAGGCCTCCCAGGCCTCTCACCACACAGAGACTACAGATGTGTTCTGGAAGAAACTCAACTGCTGCATGGCAAACAAGTGGCAGAAAGACCAGGATAACAGCCCACCACCCAAGGTCTAATAGGCCAGGCTAGCCTACCACCCAAGGTCTAATAGGCCAGGCTAGCCTACCACCCAAGGTCTAGCAGGCCAGGCCAGCCCACTACCCAAGATCTAGCAGGCCAGGCCAGCCCACCACCCAAGGTCTAAACCAAGACCTACTCCAGAAAAAGCCAGCCCGTTGCCCCTAAGCCAACGCCTAATCCAGAGGACAGCCAGGTTCTTCATCTCTGTGAAGACCAGGAGGCAAGGAAGCCATAGAAGCAAAGTGTGAAGCTGGCAGAGGCCTTCTCAAGAAATTCTTGTCCTTAAAGAATCCATGTGCATTAGAAATAAAATCTGTGGGGAGCTGAGGATTTGATCTGCATCCTTGCCCGAGCAAACCAGGAGCACCTCGGGTTAGTTCCTGTGGCCCTGGGGCTAGTTAGCAGATGAAGGCTAAGACCCATTGGCTAGTTGGTTGACTGACTGCAGCTAGTGAAGTTGTTCTCTGTGTCTCCCTCCCAAAAGTCTGGCAAATGGTGTCTAGTAACAGCTCTGGCTTTGGTTCCCACTACTTGCTGTGGTTCTGAGACCGTCCAGTTTGGTGAATCGTGGTTTGATGTGCTCTTTGCATAGATAAGGTGTGCATGGCCTTCCTAACCTAAGAGACGTTTCCTTCCCAGCGTTCTGCTCGGGGATGGTTTGCCAGGCTGGAAGCAGAGCTCCAGAGACTCAGAAGCATCAGGTGTCCAGGCAGAGCTTATCCCCAAGTCCACGGGTTTTGTTTTATTTTGTTTGCTTTTTTTTCTGTTTCCCTGTTGCATCTGGGGATTGTGGGGACATTCTCTTCTGGATTAGAAGTCTCTGGGTTTGACTTTAGCTGAGTTTGAACAAATGTTTTGGTCCAGAAGTGTAGCAGGGAAGTGTTACGTGTTCGAGTGTGTCAGGCAGAAACGCCACTGACTTGAGTGGGAATAGGGATGTCCCCGTAAAGATGTTCCCAGCGTTTGAGTGGGTGAGACAGGAGAAAATGAACCTTAGGTAAGATTCCTAAATGACAGGCAATCATGGGTCCATCTGAAGCCTGGAAGCCCATCTCTCAGTGCCTCTTCTAGGATTCCTTTAAGTTGAACTGATGGGACATAACCTTGGGGCCCTACCAAGACTCCATCTGTGCTACAGAAGGGCCTAAATGCTGGGGTTGGTGCTGGCTGCCTGAGTTAGTCAGAATCTGGGATGTGCATTCGACCTAAAATTCCACTGGGAACTCCACCCAGTCTCATGACTAAAGAAATGGGTGAGTCTTAAATAGATCAAATACATTGAGATTACAGCAGCCGCCATGAGGAAGAATCCCTTGAGTAAGATCACTTGCTTGATGGGAATTATACAGAATTAATTTTAAGAATAAACAAGTCATAAATTAGCATTCAAGCTTTGGAAGCTGGGTGAGTCACTGGAGAAGTGGAGCCCTCAGACCTGTGGCGGCTTTGTCTACCTTGTGGCTTGGTTGAACTCAAATGCAGAGCAGTGCATAACGCTCTCTGGCCCTGTCATCAGCACCTTGGGTAAAAGAACAGCAGTGTTGGGAAACTGCTTGTTTTGTTGAGCCCTAACTAGAGAAAGGAATTTACAGCTGTGGAGAAGTCCTTCCTTTGGGTGCTTTGCTCTCTGCTGCAGTGAAGTAAGACATGGGAGGTTTATACAGGGGAAAGGCAGAAAGCCCCAGGTCTGCATGTGTAACAAGCCTCAACTAGCATTTGGTCTTAAGCAGACCTTGTACCTCTTCCCTGGTAGATGACGGTGATAAGACATGAAATTGAATACACGGGCATCAGAGCTAATGCTTAGGGCAGTAATCAGAGAGGTCAGTCAAGAAGGGCAGGCTGGCTGGCTGGCTGGCTGGCCTGTGTGTGTGTGTGGTCTGTCTGTCTGCCTCTGCTCCAATGTGTGATGCCCCTGCCTCAGCCTCATAAGTCCTGGCCTCCTCCATGCGTGGCTCCAGTCTTTTCTTAGTTCATTCAGATATTTTGTACAGTAGAGTCGCTTTCTGTAAATACACCACGGTGTTTGGAGTCTCTCCTGCACGCCCTCAGCGGCAGGCCTAATGTTAATGAATACATTAAGGTAATCATAAGACTAGGGTAAAACTTTCCATCATCGGGTGTGTGATGTGTAATGAGGTGAGAGGTCAGCACTGTAGGTGGCTTGTCTCTCTGGCCTAGTGGCCCCCTGTCTTTACACAGGGGGAAGATGGCTGAGATCAGACAAGAGTCTCCTTGAGTGCTACTCCTGTGCTTTCCATGCAGGAAGACTGAGGATATAACAGCAGTGAGAGTGTTACTCTGAAGTGTCTCCATTGGGGAGCATTCCTGGAGAGATTCCTATTGACAGAGGGATGTATTTATTTATAATGAAACAGTTGAAGGTGTTAAATACGGTGGCCCTGGCCCGGCCTTGTTTTCCCGATTCTTCCAATAAAGATGAAGGATGGACAGTTGGATTGCCTTACCAAAGATGCTATTGATGTTGAAGAGGAGACTCTAGCTTTGACAGTGGCCTGACAGTGGGTGAGATGCTCCCACACGGTACCACACGCAGCAGACGGAAGGCATTGGTGCTGCAGAGATGACTTGTTAAGGTTTATTTTGGGGTATGTGTGTGTGTGTGCCGCAGACCCTCTGGGTCCCTGTGTCTGCGTGGAACACTGGGGAAACTAACTATACAGAATTAATCTTAAGAGGCATTTATAATAAAATATTAAAAGAGAGCTCATAGATCCATACACCAGACTAACGCGGGTAAAGAGTATGAGAATGAGAGCGCCAAAACTCCAGGAGGAGAGCTTCCTTGAAACTCTTTGCCTCATGAGTGGCTTTTAGGCATCACTGCCTGTCAAGCTGACTCGACCGGAGTGCTGTGGCATGTGTGTGCATGTGTGTGAGTGTGTGTGTGTGTGTGTGTGTGTGTGTGTGAGAGAGAGAGTGTGTGAGTGTGTGTGTGTGAGTGTGTGTGTGTAAGTGTTTGTGTGTGTGAGAGTGTGTGTGAGTGTGTGTGAGTGTGTGTATGTGTGTGAGTGTGTGTGTGTGTGAGTGTGTGTAAGTGTGTGTGTGAGTGTGAGTGTGTGTGAGTGTATGTGAGAGTGTTGAGTGTGTGTGTGAGTGTGTGTGAGTGTGTATGTGAGAGTGTGTGAGTGTGTGTATGTGAGAGTGTTGAGTGTGTGTGTGTGTGTGAGTGTGTGTGAGTGTGTGTGTGTGAGTGTGTGTGTGTGTGTGAGTGTGAGTGTGTGTGTGTGAGTGTGTGTATGTGAGAATGTGTGAGTGTGTGTGTGAGTGTGTGTGAGTGTATGTGAGAGTGTTGAGTGTGTGTGAGTGTATGTGAGTGTTGAGTGTGTGTGTGAGTGTGTGTGAGTGTGTGTGAGAGTGTGTGTGTGTGTAAGTGTGTGTGAGTGTGTGTGAGTGTATGTGAGAGTGTTGAGTGTGTGTGTGTGAGTGTGTGTGTGTGTGAGTGTGTATGTGAGTGTGTAAGTGTGTGTGAGTGTGTGTGAGTGTATGTGAGAGTGTTGAGTGTGTGTGTGTGTATGTGAGAGTGTTGAGTGTGTGTGTGTGTGAGTGTGTGTGAGTGTATGTGAGAGTGTTGAGTGTGTGTGTGTGTGTATGTGAGAGTGTTGAGTGTGTGTGTGAGTGTGTGAGTGTGTATGTGAGAGTGTTGAGTGTGTGTGTGTGTGTGTGAGTGTGTGTGAGTGTATGTGAGAGTGTTGAGTGTGTGTGTGTGTATGTGAGTGTTGAGTATGTGTGTGAGTGTGTATGAGTGTGTATGTGAGAGTGTGTGAGTGTGTGTGAGTGTGTATGTGAGTGTGTAAGTGTGTGTGAGTGTGTGTGAGTGTATGTGAGAGTGTTGAGTGTGTGTGTGTTTATGTACATGAGTATCTATAGATCAGTATCACATCACAGTGTAAATAAGTGCAGCACATGCTTGGAGACCAAAAATTCCATGTGCTTCACTTCTGCAGATTTTGGAAGTGAATCTGCAGTCTCTCTGAAGTGTGTGTTTTCTGAGGTAATGAGCCTGAATTAAAATGTATAGGCGTAGGGCCTGGAGGACGGTTCAGTGTTTAGAAGCACTTGCACTGTAAGCATAAGTACCAAAACTTGGACTCTGCGAGGCCAGCATCCTCTGCAAACACATGCAATCCCAGCTTAGAGAGGAGATGGGGTGTAGGCGATCATTACGGTTTCCAGATTTCCAGCCGGACCTAGACAGGGTGAGCGAGAGGTTCAGAGAGAGACTCTGCCTCAAAAGAAAGGCAGAGGGAGATAATGATTCTAAGGCCCTCTTCTGGCCACGGTATGTAGACATAGATACACACACACAGTAGTAAATAAAATATAAGGGTGTGTCAGGCCGTTTAGTTTAATCGGAAATCATAACTTTGGAGACAATGCAACTGTGAGAAGGCCAGTGGGAAACTCAGCATTGAACAGGACATGACGTTAAGAGTTTAAAATAAGCACAGCGTGATGACATGCAGAATTTACGTGGACAGCATGACGAGAGGGCTCTGGGAGCGCCCAATGGCAGCCATCAGTCAGAGGGAACTGGAAAGCAAACTGCTCACACAACCTCAAAACAAATGCACGAAAGTACACAGAATTTGTGTCCCAGTGAATGGTGGAGACTGGAAAGTATTTAGATGGAAAGGACCCTAACGGGCTAGATATGTGGTGCATGCCTTTAATCACAGCATGCAGGGGAGTCTATGTGAGTTCAAGGACAGTCTGGTCTACACAGGTGTTCCGTGGCATCCAGGACTGCAGAGTTAGACTCGGTTTCCAAAAGGAGAGAGCGTGTGTGGAGGGAAGTGGGGAGACTGCTTATTTGAGTTCGTTTCTTTGGTCATACAGTTTATATCATTACTGCTTGTGTACATTGTGGTGTTTAGGTTGAGGCTTCAGATTTCAAACAAAACAAAACAAAACAAACAAACAAAAAACAATTTAGGGACTGGCAAGATGGCTCAATGGATAAATGTGCTTGCCGCCCAGCCTGGTGACCTGAGTTCAAGCCCCAGGACCCACTTGGTGGAAGGAGTGAAATGGCTCCCGCAGGTTGTTCTCTGACCTGCAGATGCACATGGTAGTGTGCACATGTTCCCTTCCCCAGTCAAACCTGCAACTTTTAAATGCCACTTTGCTCTTTGGTTGTGTTTTCGTGACTGTGACCCTCAAGAATTTGTATCCCCAGTGGAAGCACTACACGGAGTGTGATGGGAGCCCCGACCCTTGGGTTGCCCAGGAAATGAACACGTTCATTAGCCTGTGGGAAGAGGAGAAGAACCAGGCCTTTGAACAAGTGATGGAGAAAAGCAAACTGGTGCTGTCGGTAAGTCCTGAGCCGCCTGACTCCACACCCAGTGCCAGTTCACAAACACACAGGGCTGTGCTGAGCCCTGCCTGCCTGTGCTTCCTCACCTTACAAAGCTGAGCATTTCCTACTCAGTGGGAGACCTGTATTCCCAGCTGACTTCTGTTGCTATGGTGTGGGTTTTAAGTGTTCCCCTAAGGCCCAGTGCTGCTGTCTGGTGAGTGCTGGGATTTTTAGGAATTGGGAAATGGCTTCATTAGAGTGTGTTCGCAAGGGAATGTCGGGATCCTCCCAGGGTTAGAACTTCTCTACTCTGCCCTTCCCTCCTTTTCTTCCTCTTCCTCCTCTTCCTCTTCTTCTCCCCCCCTCTTCTCCCTCCTCCTCCTCCTCCTCCTCTTTATTACCTTTTAAGTCTCCCTGTGACAGTTTTAAGCCTGTTGCTGTGTCTTGTTCATATTTACCTTCTTAGTGAAGGTAAAAAAAGGCCACAATATTCTAACTTCTGTATCTGCAAATAAGATGGGTAGACTCATGTAAGAAAACATACTGAGGGAAAAAATATAAGTAACTTTAACTATATTATCTCATTAAAAAATATGTGAAATACTTTAGGCCATGGGAAAACTCTGGAAGCCATTGGAACTGCAGATGGATACTCTACAGTCTGCCTGTGATTGCTAGTGGCTCACAATCCTTTACAAGCACGCACAGAACAAAGCCGCAGTAAGAACAAAATGCACTGGAGTGCCTAGAACCTCAGACTATGAGTGACAGGAGCAGGTACACTCTGCAGAGCACCAGACTTGCATCGTTTCTAGCTTGTACATATCCGACGAGGTCTCTTAATCACAAACAAGTTGGAAGTTACACTGAAAGGATGCGCGAGCGCACAGCAGCACAAGGGGTGGAGAGATGAGAGAGCAGCCACCCATGACAGTGAGGGTCAGCCAGGGATGTGGAAAGGTGATTGGAAGTGAGCAGAAGCAGTTTAAAGCAGCACTGTTGGTAGTCACCCAGAACTGACAGATAGAAATTCTCTTAATTCATGATGTCCAACAAAATCAAAAAAAAGATACAGACTTAAAACGCTATTGATGCTTACACACACACCTAATGTGTATAAAACCCCCATACACTCACAAACACACACAATCCAGGCATACACACACACATTTACATATGCACACATGCAAATACACAGACAGAGAGCAAACACATACACCCTAATCTGTATGGAACCCCAAACACACTAATATGTATCAAAATTCCCTGACACACACACACACACACACACACACCCCAACTAATTATCTATTTCTGGACATCAACTGGGTATGTAGAGTTTAATGCTAGTGTTAACTACCCAGAGTTAGCATAAGCCCCTGTGTGTTAAGGGTTTGATCCCGCAAGCCTCTGCATGTCTGCCAAGCATCCCCAGGTTACCTGTACCTCCGAGCAACCAATTCTAAACAGGACTCCCTAAACTCTCTCCGCGGATGAGACATTCTGTTATAACGGCCCACCAAACAGAGAAAACTGGGACTTGTGTTTGGTATAAACCTCCAGATGAAGACGTGCACAGGGCACAGTGTGTAAGGAAGGTTGCTGTGGTTTCCCGAGTTCTCTGGGTGCTTTGCATGCTCAGTGGCTTGCTGTGTTCACCGACCGGAAGAGTCTCTGAACCCCATCATTAAGGGAGTTTTAAGGATGTATCAGGATAAAGTCATCCCTCAGGGCTGAGGAGCAGTGAGCGCCTCCATCCCCTGTCTACTCAGGCGCCCTCCTGTCCTCCAGAGAGCCACCACACTAGCTTTCACTCAGACACAACTAAGGTGGATCATTATGAAAAGTAAAACCAGTTTCTTCTATCCCAGCATGGAGGAAAATCCAGTCTTGTTCAACAATAACGGAAGATCAGCTAACATGACACCCGCTGGTCTCAGCTGATGAAGCGGCGGCTCCTCTCTGCGCTGGCCGCCGAGACCTCCGCGCCTGTGGGGTTGGACACATACGAGGGAATTCTTTGGGATAGATGTTTTCTTTCTCTGTGATCTTAAGTTACAGAAGAAGGAAAGGACACCTTCCCTTGTTCTGCAGTGACAGGCCGGTCCCTTTCCATGTCCCTTTAACTTTTTCCAGGTGCGTGATGTGATATTCTTTATATTTCAGTTGATTGAAAAGGTGAAGTTAATTTTACTGGAAACTCCGACATATGAGCTGGACCACAGGACTGTCCTGCAGCATCAAGGGTCAATTCTGCGCCTGCAGGAGCTGCTCAGCCTGAAGATCAACGTGGCCACAGAACTACTTCTTCGAGTACGGGCAGTATCTCTCTTACAGCACTAACTTTAACAGGCTGCCTTCAGCAGTCTTACTGTATGTCCTGGTCCACTTAGGTCTCTAAAACCTTTCAGTATTCAGGACAAATCAAGGAGATGAAGGACCCGTACTTCTGTGACTTAACAACTGTTTATATTTTATTTTCTAAAGAGACAAAACATTATCAGCCAAAAGCTCGTTTTCCTTATATTTGCCAAAGTTCACTGAATTTATTATGAAAAAAATACTTTACAAACCAATATGAGATAGCTGATGATATAGATCACAATTACTGACATTCTAGTTTTCTCCAGTTTTTATTTTGAAAGTACTATATTTAAATATGAGACTTAAAAGACAGTACCATGAGTCCCCATCTGGGCTCTCTAACTTTGCTATAATTTATAGAGAAAAATCAAAAATTTAAATGTATCATAACATTTTCTTTGTCTCTCTTTTCTTTCCTTGCACCATTCAAAAGTTTGTGTGTTACACATTTCATCCCCAAAAATCTCACCAGTGATGGAAACATCCAAATAACTAAGCCAGCGAGCTCCATAAAACTCACAGGGTCAACGTCCTGATACGTGGCCCAGAGTCTAATTCTCCCATGAATGTGTTTTATAAACTTTAATCTTGTTGCATTTCTGAAGAATCCTCAGAACACGGCCTACAGGCATAGATTGCGTTCAGCCATTTTGCCTGGGTTCCTTTGGTTTGGAACCGTCCCTGGGCGGCCTCGCTGGGCGGCCTCGCTGGGCGGCCTCGCTGGGCGGCCTCGCTGGGGTGCAGTCTAAGTCTAAACAGTGCTGCAGAGTGCTGAGCTCACTCCTGCTGTAACAGGCCCGCCACACTCTTGCATCTGCTGTGCGTATTGTAAGACAAACGGACTAAGGGAGTGTGTGGGTTGATCAGTGACTAAGATGTTTACTAAGAGAAAGTACAGTATTTTTCTTCTTATTTTATACATTATGTTGTGGTTGAGGTAGAGACTTTGGTACAAGCCAGCCCTTAGTGCATCAGGAAAACTGGGGGAACTGGGGAAACATTGCTGGGTAGAGTACTTGCTAGCATGCTCACTTGGCACCTCACAGAAATGAAAGGGATTCAGGACATAGAGGAGACATATGAAGACAGGGAAGATGGCCAACGCCAGGTCTGGGCACAGAGAAGGAAAGAGCGAGCTGGGTTACCTTACTGCAGCTGATCTTTTACTGTCTCCTGTGTAAGTGTGCATTTGCACACTTGGGTACCTGTGCATATGAGGCTCAAAGTTCACCTTGATTGCTAAGGCAGAGTCAACTGAACCCAGACCTCTCAATAGCCAGCTTCCTCCAGGAATTCCCATCCCTGCCTCATTAGGCTGATACTACAGGAAGCCCCCCACCCCAGGCATTGACAGATGTTTGGGGGACTCAAACTTTAGTCCTCACACATGGCAGTCACTTTAACCAGTGAGCCATCTCCTTGGCCTCTGAAGTATTATTTTCCTAGAAAGATCATGCACCATTTACCCAGATTATTCTTTTAATAACACAAAGAATCCAGTATACCAGTGATTGTGTACCTTCCCAAAGCTGTGAGACTCTGTCAGGTTCTGTTGTGTTTTCTCCTACAGCAAGCTAGTAACTTAGCAGACCTGGACACTGGGAACATGGAGAAAATCATCAGAGATGAGAATGTCACCCTGTACGTGTGGGCAAACCTCAAGAAGAATCCAAGGTACCTCTTCCCCACTCCATAGATGCCAAGGCTGGCGCATTTAGTAGCTTGGCTTGCAGTTTGAACATCAGTTCCTGTAGAAAGCACTGAATCCTAGTGTCTAGAGCAGGCGTGCATGCTCCAGTAAATGCGTGCCTTTGCTTGCTGCTCACACAAGTGGTGCGCATGTAGGAAAACCACTGTGCATAAAAAAACAAACCTTAGGAAAGAATCCTAGGAAGCCTCCTCCAACCCTTACCTGTGCCACAGCTGGCCTTGAACTGCTGTATCCTCCTGCTTTAGCTTCCCCAGTGCTGGGGTTCCAGGCCTGTGACATCACTCCTGGCTCTGAGCTTCATTTTTAATATGCCATAAAAGGAGGGAACAAAATATTTACCAAGTTGTACTTTCTACAAAGTGTGGTTTCTATTGACTTCAAGGCAGTGTGTCAACTTCTTTGCTGCTGACAATGCCGCACACAGAATCATAAAGGAAATCCCTCTATACAGGAGAGGAAGCTGGCATGCTCTCCCACAGTAGGGACAGGCAGGTTTGGCTTTACTCTAATAAAGACAGGAGAGGATTGCAAGGAGTTATTCAGTGGCCGGCTGGCTACACTTAGATGATAAATCAAAGCATGGCAGACACTGAGAGGATATTTGGAGAGTCCCCAGGAATAAGTCAGTAGTTTCAGTGACAGATTCTTCTGATCGTGAAACATAGTCACACACATGGAAGGGTCATTCGGACCCTCTTAGAGTTCATTCAGGGAGGCCTCTTCCCCCTTCATTATGCCAGAAAAAAACCAAAGCTGCTGCTGACCCCTGGTAAAGTGAGCAGCAGTTGAAACTGTAACCAGTCAGATGTAGAGACAGAAAGATGAGGCCCCTGGGAGGAGCACTGAGAGGCCCCTCGGGAGAGACAGAAGCTTCTGCTGGGGACAGGTGTGGGTCGGAAGCCAAGAGTGTCCTGAGAAACACTGGCTCCCAATGCCTCCGAACACCAAAGGAGGGGCATTAAAAACAACACCCTGTTCAGACCCAGCGTGAGGACTCGGCTGCCCCTCTTGCTCACCCTCTTGGCTTCCATCTATTGATTTCTGGCAGGCACCGGAGTGTGAGGTTCTCAGAGACACAAATTGGATTTGAAATCCCAAGGATCCTGGCCACAAGCAATGTTGCTCTTCGGCTTCTACACACACGCTATGACCACATCACACCCTTGTTCCCCATTGCCGTCACTGAGCAAAAACAGAACACCGAGGGAGCAGAGCAAGTCAACGGCAAGGAAAGTATAGAAAAGGCCATGACTGAAGAAAAGCTCTTTACTGAAGAAAAAGTTACCAACGAAGATGAGCAGCCCAAGGCTGAACAGGAAAGAGAGCTCAACTTGGTCCAAGAGGAGAACAAATATGAAGCTATAGAGAACACTGTCTTACAAAGGGTAGGATACTCTGTCAGTCAGTCTGTCTGTCTGTCTGTCATCTGTCTACATTCCAGGATAGGTAGCCCAAGCTGGCCTCAAACTTACAGCAGTCCTCTTGCCTCAGCCCTTCAAGGGCCGGTGACTGGCCTGACTCGCTTTACCCAGGTTGACATATTCTCAACAGCTCCTGGTCCACCCTGTGCAGTAAGCATTGGCAGGTCCCTGGAGGTATTCTCAAGATTTTTCCTGAGCAAGTAGAAACCATTTAGAAGCCTCTTCCTTGTCTGTGCCCTGGCTGTTAGTGTGTCTCTCTCCCCTCTGTTCAGTAGTGCTTGTAGAAGCAGCGGCTTCAGCCTCAGGCTCAGCAGTCTCATGGTCCATTGGTTGCTGCAAAGCCTTGATGCCGGGGTATGACTGCTTGATGCTGGGGTATGGCTGCTTGATGCTCATGTCCTTCTAGGCAGCTTGCCCTTAAATGCAAACTTGCAGCAAATGCTTGTGCAAACTGGAGGGGTTCTTTTTTATTTTTAAATTTAATTTAATTAATTTATTATTATTATTATTATTATTATTATTATTATTATTATTATTATTATTATTTTGCTGTTTCTCCAGTACTGGCTTTCTAAGACTTGGTCTCACTATGTATATCCCTCACTGACTGGGAGCTCACTCTGTAGACCAGGCTAGCCTAAAACTCACAGCTCTGCCTCCCAAGCGCTGGGTTAAAGGTGTGTACCACCAGGCACAGGTACTTGGATACCTTAACCCTGTCTACAGGGCCTAGGGAGCGATGAATCAGGACACTCAAACTCCACCTCTGACCCGAGCCCCTGTGCACGCACCACTGAAAATAACCAGGCCCCTGCCTGTGGTGGCTTCTGCTGATTTTCTAACCATCAGGATTTTCAGGGTGCGTTTTATGTTAGAACAGCTTTGGACTTGGATAGTCCTTTCTCAGCTTGAAGCTGCTTTTGTTGCCCCAGCCTAGGGGATTTCAGGGAACCCCAAAGCCTCCGCAGGAGCGCATAAGACAAAGCGGTGCATGGCTTTTATTGGTTCACTTTCTTTAAGTGTGGAAAGAGTTAAGGAATAGACCCCGTGTGAATTTGAAATAAAAATGTGAATTAGACCCTGAACAGCTCAGTGGACAAAGGTGTCTGCAGACCTAAATGTGTCCCCAGGGCGTTTATGGTGGAAAGAGAAGACTGGCTCCTGAAAGCCATCCTGGAGGAGGCAGTGTGTGGGTGAGTAGGAGGCCAGGGGAAGTGGTCCCTGAACCAGCGTCATCTCAATGTAAATAAGAATTTAAAATACAATAAAGGAAATGGGGTTTACGTCGAGCATCACAGGAGTCGCAGTCAGAACAGAGCAAGTGAACCGTCATCACTGACTTGACTGACAAGAGACTCTGCAGCGTTCCTGGCCTGTCAGGGTGTTGGACGATTCTCCACTCTGCATCAAGTGGCTTGATCATAGTTAATATTTGATGTAAATCTACCAGTGTCTTACATAAGAATTGCATTAACTTAAAGACTGCAAAATGACAGAACTTAGAATTAGAAACTGTAATTTGAACCATCGGTTGAATTTGCAAACTAAAGCATTCCATCTTGTATCTAGGGATCAGTCAGGGTGGCCTCATGGAGTTGCAGTTTGCCATTCTGTTAATGTAGGTCACTTAGGAAACAGTTTTCATAAAACAGTGTTGGTTTTAGTTGGTGGGGTTGTGTCCATGAGTGCAGTGTCAGGGGAGGCCAGGGAGGGCATAACAGCCCCTGGGGCTGAAGGCACAGGAGTTTGAGCTGCTTCATTCAGGCTCTGAGAAACAACTCAGGTCCTCTGGAAGGACAGCACGCGCTCTTGCCTGCTCCGAGCAATCCCCGGATCCTGGACATATTTTACATTAAAATCTTAAGCCTGTGAATTCATAACAACAGCGGCAGGACCTGTGTGTGTTAGGGTCTCACACCTGTCCCAGCAGGCGTTTGACTTACAATCTGAACTTGGAAGGACCAAGATTAATCCTGACTTAGTCTTAATGGCCTTAGAGAATGTGGCTAACTATGCCTATCTGCTTTCTATTATCGTTGAATGCTGCCCTGGGCAGATTCCAGTTGGTGTGACGATTGACAGAGCATCCTGTGGCATACCCAGATAGATAATCAGAACCCCGAAGCAGGCAGTTGCCAGGAGCCTTATACGCTTTCCCAGAGCTTGTGAAGGCGGGCTGGGAGTTGGGACGGGAAACACTTTACACTGAGAATGTGGGAAGATGAGAGAGGGGCCATTTCCAGGAGGCCCCCTCTCAACACCTTAGGCATGCGTGCTGTTGCTGTCATACCTCCAGCCCGACAGCACTTGACATGGTAAGGAGTATGTGTGTAGGATTTCCACAGAGGCAGAAGTGCCCAGGCAGGATCGGAGTTAGAGCCTTTGATGGGTGGGGTCTTGCTCTCTGTTGCACCCCACCCTCACCCCCACTTGTCCCAATTTTCCGTTAATGGCTCTGAGAGTTTTAGCATAGAGGGGCTGCCACCCTCCTCACCTGTACCTTTAGACTCACCCCTTTCCTCGCCAACATTACCTAAAGCCCTCTACCCCCTCACTATGAATCTAAGCAGTGTGAGCAGTGAACACAACCAGCCTGGCTGTTTCTGTCTTAAAATGCCAATGCAGTTCAGTACTTTTGGATCCAGCCTCATTCAGACTTTTAGGAAATCCTATGCCAGGATATGACATCATCAGCTTCTAGCCTAGTTCCCAGGACGATGACTCCTCCTCCTCCTCCTCCTCCTCCTCCTCCTCCTCCTCCTCCTCCTCCTCCTCCTCCTCCACTCTGAAGCCTCATGCTGTACCCTGTCTGAAAAGCCATACACTCCACTGATTTCTCATTATTGTCTTCTACCAAACTTCCATCCGGACAGCCACTGAGCTCTGCTTACAGAATTCTAGGGCTCCAGTGGCCTATAGCTCTAGGCTGTTTCCGTATTCGCCCCAAATCAGTTCCAAAGCTATGGTCACGCGCCCAGGGTGCTCATGGTGACAAAGCTGTGATCACGCGGCTAGGTTGCTCGGTGACAGCTATGATCATGCGGCCAGGTTGTTCGCGGTGACAAAGCTACGATCACGTGGCCACGATGCTCGTGATGACAGCTATGATCACGTGGCCAGGTTGCTCGCAGTGACATCGCTGTGCCTCAGTACTGCGTTTTCTATGTTACTTTCATTTTTCACTGATGTGGCAAATCGCAGACAGAGACAACTTCGGGAAAGAAGGGATTGTTTAGGTTCATGGCATGACGGGATGCAGTGTATCACGGGAGCAGCCGGAGCGCGAGGTAGCGATACACGGGGCTTCTGCAGCCAGACAGCAGAGACTGTGAACGTCCGTGTTCAGCTCTCTCTTCTCTTTCTGTTTAGGTTGTGACATCATCTCACAGAATCGCAAGTCCATGTTCAGGGTGGGATCTAGTCAAGTTGAGAGTGAAGAGTAATGTAAATTGAAAATTCTCTGACATTAAATGACCATGTAGGTTTCTTTTTTCATGAGCTTATTAAGAAGTTGGCCACTAGAGGGCTCTTAATACCGCCTCTTAATTAATTTGAATGGCTTTTAAAAATATTGTAAATATTTAAAAAAATATTTAACAATAAAAATATTTAAATGTTTAATATATTTTAAAATACCATAAACATTCTAAGTTGTTTATAGCACAACATATTTAGAAAGGGCTAATTTGAGTAGAGCATAATTATGAGAAATTATTCAAAGTAGAACATTTAAAATAGTAGTTTCAAAAATATTTTACTACCCTGAGGAACAAGCAGATACATGGACATGGGTCTTTGAATTGAAAGTTAAGTTTCGAAGTGTCTCATTAAGGGACTGAACTGGCCCTGGGTCAAATCCCCAGTCCTTCCAAAAGAAAAACTGAACAAGCATGCATAAGAGTAAAAGAAAATTCCACATGTACACTCAAGAGCATGCATGCACACATGTGCATGCCTGAATGTGTATACACACATGACATTCACACAGAGGCATACATGCGCAAACATGCACATACTACACACACACACACACACACACACACACACGCTGTCTAACTCTCAGGTGAAATCTGCTATAGGAAACTCAGCCTGATGTTGCCTTTCTTTGGTTGTGTCTGTTTGGTCCTAGAGAGTGAACCTAAGACTCCATGTGGCCTCAGAGTTCTACCATTGAATGATCTTGGGGGCTTTGTTTGTTTGCTTTGTTGTTGTTTGTCTGGATTCAGGGGGTTTGACGCAGCATCTTATGTAACCCAGGCTGGCCTCAAACGGCTGTGTACCTGAGAATGGCCTTGGACTTTTGATCCTCCTGCCTCCACCAGAGTGCTGGGATCATAGACACAAACCATCCCCCTGTCTTATGCAGGGCTGGGGGCTTGAACCCCGTCCTCCTGCATGCTAGGCAGGCACTTTGCCAGCTGGGCCACCTCCCAGTCTACTGACTTGTCTCTAATGAGCAGCCTTGTAGAGGGATGACAGCCTACTATATTCTGGATATACACCGGCATGTGTACTGAAAAGGTTGCATATGGTGATCAAGAGACAAAATACGCACAAATCAAATAAACAGGCCAGAGACTGTCCCTGAAGTGACAGCATTTAGGCTAAGTGCTAAAAAAAAAAAGCCATTCCTGCTGCTGCTGCTGTTCCTGCTGCTGGTTTTGTTGTCCTTTTGTTTTGGCTTTTTGAAACAGAGCCTCACCCTGGTCTCTAGGCTATTTTACGGACCAATATCCTCCTGTTGCACTTAGAGAATAATTTCTGAGGATGCTGATGCTCACTGCCAGCCATTCGTCTATTGCAGACTTCCGACTCTGAAGGGGAGGATTCCCAAACCACCCAACTTGAACTGGAGATGAAGCTGCTGAGTGAAGCAGTCTTAGCAGGTATTCTGTCCCCACCCTCGGTGTGTAATGGAGGCTTCCTTCACAGAAAAGTAAAGCAAGGCCATTGTAGAGTAGAATATGTTTGAAGCAGAAATCCTTCACAGTCCCTCTCAGACAAAAAAAAAAACCCTGTCAATAATCAATAATCATATTTTTCTACTCAATATTAAGTTATGTACTTAGAGAAAAAATATGTTCCAGACAAATGACGTTCAGCACTGATCCCAGAATGCATTGGTAACCTGCCTCATCAATTAAAGTAGCTTCATAATTCAACCCAAACAAGGGAATAATATTTATTTATTTCATGTATATGGGCACACTGTCACTGTCTTCAGACACACCAGAAAAGGGCATTGGATGCCCATTACAGATGGTTGTGAGCCACCATGTGGGTGCTGGGATTTGAACTCGGGATCTCTGGAAGAGCAGTCAGTGCTCTTAACCGCTGAACCATCTCTCTAGCCCAGGGAACAATATTTAAATCTCTGTTGCTAGTGAGATCATAACTGATTTCTTCTCTGTACTCACTGTTGCCATGAACACTCATGAGAGCACACACCTGGACGAACACACGCCTGAACCCTTTACTGTCTCATCCTGGCAGGTGTCAGTGGACGCAGCCTGCCAAGGTGGACACGATCTCACAGGTCTGGTGTCTGTCTGATGATGTCTGTCCTCTCAACTATCACTGCTCTTCCTTCTCAGTGACCTGTTCTGTGTATTCTAAGCATATTTGCCATACTTAAACCTTTGTACCCTTTTATTCAATTGTTTGTATATTCTGAGGCACTGTTTCAAGTAGCCCAGGCTAGACTCAAACTCTATGTGGCTGAAGTTGATCTTGAACTTCTGATCTGCCCGGCTCCACCTCCCCAAGTGCAGGTCACAAGCATGTGCCAGGTTTTATGTGGTGCAAGGATCAAACTCAAGGCCCTTTGCATTCTAAGCAAGCGCACCACTCTTCAGGCTACATCCCCTCCCCCGTCCTTGGAGCCTTCCTATAGCTTATACCAGGCAAGGGTTTCTGTTTCTAGATCTAGGATAATAAAGTAGGCTAGGGAACTTCTGTCACGAACACCCCAACTCCCTACATGGTGAGCCCCAAGTCAGAGATGTCTTCACCCTCTAAATTTAGACACAGTAGTATTTCTGGCTTCTTTTTAGGCCAATGAATTATAAATTAAATACATTTAGAAATTAAAGAGTTTAGTTTATTAAACATGCACCAACAAGAGACCAGTAGTTGCCTAACTTGATTTAATTCTTATCTGTCTGTCCATCTATCATCTATCTATCTATCTATGTATCTATTGCTTGTTTCTGTTAACTTTCAGTATCCTATCTCCAGAGGTTGCATTCAGAGAGCCCTGCTGTACCTCTTGCATGGGAGCAGTCTGACAGTAAACACCACTCCCAATCCCTGTGTCTCACTGCCTGCCTGCTGCCCGCTCTGCACCTACCCTCTCATTCCCCTCCCAAACTCTGTAACACAGTGCAAATCCAGTGTGGATTTTATGGTTGAAGAAACTTGGACAGGATATATTATTAGTCAGCTTTCATGGGGAGAGGCAAGGTCACATTATACAGCCCAGCACTCTGTGGACCAAGCAGGTCTCAAGCTTGTAATGAGCCTCGCGCCTGTACCCCCTGAGAACTGGGACTAGCCGTGTACAGCACACCCGCCACCCTGCGTATCGCGAATAAAGTCGGACCACTGCTCAGGGTGATGTTTTTGAGTGGCTGACTTCGTCTTGGTGGTGGAGGTGAGAATGTTCCTTGCCATGGTGACTGTAGGTGCCACTTCTGTCTGTGCATTTGTCACTAGATTGTATAATTCCCACAAAATTCTCAGTCCATCACTTCCCTGAGCTGGGTGTAATTTTGTTGAAATAACCAACTTTCATATTTTACATGGCCCCTAAATCTACTTTTCCACCATGACCTTCCCACTTATCTTTTGATTTTTTTTTTTTTGGTCTGATAATGTCCAGTTTTAAGGACTTAGTAATTAATCAAACTTTTTGTCTTTTATGGAATATAGTTTATTAGTAATGCATGCTTATTGTGTGTAGCCTCCTACAATGCTAGAGTTTGTTTTAGCAGAGCTATTCCTACCCCTAACACACACACACACACACACACACACACACACACATACACACACACACACACACACACACACACACACACACACACACACACACACACCCTGTGCTCCCACTTCAAGACTGGCTAGTGAGACACCTTGAGAACCTTGTACAAAGTCTAGCAGCTAAAGACAAAAAGCTTTAGCAGTACTGGGATTTTGTTTTGTATCCTTCTTGACCGCAACAATGTTATGATCTTTTCTGAGCCTGCGCTGTGGTTCCTTTTAGCACAGCTGCGCCTGGTAGAGAATATTGTGGAATTGCCAGAAGCCTCGGAATCCTACAAGGTGGACTTGTGCCATTTCTCGCCCCTGGGCGGCGTGTACCACCTGGATGTTCTGGAGCTGCCCCCTCAGTGCAAGCCAGTGAAGGGCTGGGTGCTAGTGGAGGTAGGAGACTCTTTGGGACCCATTACAGGTGAAATTGCCTCGCTTTTACTTCATTTCCCATGGCCTCAGCCTCTAATGCATGTTAATCCTATCCTAGGAGAACTTCTTACCCATTAACTTACTTGTAAACCTACAGTCCTAATGCTCCAGCATGTCAGTCAGCCCTTGATACGGCCAGTCTCCATCAGAGCTTGGAAAAAAAAATATATATATATATATGTATATATATATATATATATATATATATATATATATATATATATATATAAAATGGCCGGGTGGTAACCATTTTCACATTGGTAGGCCACGTTGACTGAGAACCCAAGGCCCCTTCTTCATCCCTAAAACCTCTGAAGGGAAGTGAGTGGGCATACCACTGGTACACTAGTCCAGGTGTACTTAGCAGAGCATCGGGGCAGGGATAATCCTCCTGCCTCAGCCTCCTGAGTGCTGAGATCATAGCACACACTGTCCTACCTCACTTATTTTAATGGTTAGTAACTTGATTTTGTTTTTATTGTGTGTGTACAAGCTGATCCTGCCTATGAGCCTCTGCATCATAGCTACAAATAGCCCCAAGTGAAAACATTTTGTATCTGAGAAATAAAACTTTAAAAATAAGAGCATTTCCCCCCATTTTTAATACCTGGGAAAGAAGCTGAGTTTTCACGAATTCACCCAACAATCCATTCTTGAATTTTGCCCCTCGAATCCACTGAATCCTCCTGCACATCCGGCTGAGGCTCCTAAGAGGACAGCGTGGGCTCACTTAAGCGTGGAGCATTTTCAATCTATTCCAAGCGAATATTCTTCTGGATTTTGTAAGCTTTTCATCTTCCCTTGGTGCCTTCTTTCTATCGATTACAATGGTTCGGAGCCCTGCCTTACCTCGGGAATCTGCTGTCCGCTTGAGACCTTCACCCAGTCCTTCCAGTGCCGCTCCAGAGGCATCCGCAGGTTTTTTTCTATGGCTGGGTGTCCTTCACTGAAATGTGAGACCCAGTGACGTTGGACCCCTTGGGAGGCGCTTGAGGGTTAGTGTGAACTTCAAGTCTTGTAGTCTTTGGCAGGTCTCCCGATCTCTCTGGTGCCTTGGTTATCAGTTCTGCTGAGCACAGACTTGTCACGGGGCTTGGGATGTAGACGCTGAAGAACACATGCGGGAGCCTGACCCGCAGGAAGGTCTGAGGTTATGGTTAAGTCCTAAAAACGCTCATCTGTGAGATTTGCTGTGATATTCCCTACTCGTTCTGTGGTGGCAACAAGCGAAGCTTGTTAGTGACAGGCTTAGTGACAAGTGCGTCTGGCCATTGCCACCCCCCCCCTGACTTTCCTTACTCTGGTCACTTAAAAGATACTCCAGGAAGGACTGCAGAAGTTTATATATCCTCCAGAAACCACAGAGGAACCTGACCCAGACGTCACCTTCCCACCCATAGAGGTCACACTGGAGATCCACAAGAGCGTCGTCTTCTTTGAGCGCCCTAGGGTCATCAGGTGGGACAATGAAGGTACAGCTGTACCACAGCAGCTCTGATACTCATTCAGCAAGAAGGGTAGTGCAAACGACTGCAGTAGGTAGTCCTCCCCTCATCCCTCCCTCCCTCGTCCCTCCCCCCTCATCTCTCCCTCATCCCTCTGCCCTCATCCCTCCCTCCCTTATTCCTTTGTCCCTGATCTCTCCCTTCCTCATCCTTCCCTCCATCCTTCATCTTTCCTTCCTCATCCCTCCATCCCTCATCCCTCTCTCCCTCATCCCTCTCTTCCTCATCCCTCCCTCCTTATCCTTCCCTCCATCCTTCATCTCTCCCTCCCTCCCTCATCCCTCCCTCACCTCTCCCTAATTCATCCCTCCCTTCTTTATTCTTCCCTCCCTCATCCTTCCCTCCTCCCTTCATCTCTCCCTCCCTCATCCCTCCATCCCTCATCCCTCTGTCCCTCTGTCCCTCATCTCTCCTTCCTTCATCTCTTCCTCCCTCATTCCTTCCCCCCATCCCTTCCTTCTTTCTTTCCCTCTCTCTTTCATGATTTTGAGCCTCAAACTCAAGGTTTAGTCAAGGATGGCTCCAAATTCTGATCTCCCTGTGTCTACCCCTCAAAGGCTGGGATAGAGCCCGGAATTCTGGGGAGGTGTTCTGCCCACTGAAACTCTGCCCAGAACTTGTTCAATTTATACTAGTTGATTTGTTTTGGTGGCAGGGGCTGTACCTGCTACTGCACTCCTGGAGGTCAGGTCATGGCTTACAGGGCTCAGCTCTCTCCTTCCACCCCATGAGATTTCAGAGATCCAATCTCAGGTTTTCAGGCTTCTCAGCAAGCACTTTTCTACTCAACTGGATCATGCCTGCCCAGAAGAGTCACTTTAAGAGTAATACATCTAACTGTTTTTCTTGGCTACATTGACCACACTAGACCAGAGAGGAGCATCGTGGGTAGGGCACTGGCTCCACTGGCTTAGAGACCAGGTCTGCTTCTCTAGAGCCCAGTGGGGGAAGCCAGGCATGCAGCATGCATCCGTGTGCTCCTGCAGTGAGGTGGAGATGGGGACCAGAGAACTCCAAAATCTCACTGGCAGCCTGCCTGGCCTGCACAGCTGAGGTGGAAGGATTCTGGCTCAAGTAAGGTGGCATCTGGGGACCAACACCTGTGGTTGTCATCTGATCCCTACTGCTCCCAAGTAGCAAGTGAGTCTCACCTTGAGAGACTCCCATTTCTCACCACTGCTGTACCATTTGACAGGTTCTACCCACATCACACCCCCTGTTGATGCTTCCCTCATTTGTCTAGTGTCCTGAAGAGTGCTTTTGTGTCCTGTTTGCTCAGGGCCAATGCTGGGCATCTGTTTACATATTGCATTCATCCTGTTGGATACAATGTTTATTTGAATCATTTTCCCACATTTTAGTTTGTTGCGGCCCAGCCTGGCCTTGAGCTAAGCACATAGCCCGGGCTGACCTCAAACTCAACACCCTCTGGCCTCTGCCTTCCAAGTGCCGAGATGACGGGACGTCAGTGACTCAGTGACTTCTTTTTTCTTCCCCCACATCTAAAGTGGATCTGCATTACTGATTTGTAAGGGGCGAAGCGTGCTGCCTACTGCACGCACGAGTGAACTCCTGTGAGAAGGGTGACAGGCAGGGCCCCAGAGATGGGACTGGAAATGAACTCTGAAGGGGCTGTACATAGGGGTCTCATTGGGAGGGAATTTAAAAGTCACCTCACTGGATGAGGGCCATGGCAGCCCAGCTGCATCCACATCCCAAGAGCAAGACTGTGCTCAGAGATGCTTTACAGCTGCTTTAGAACAGCAGTGACACAGCTGTAGGGCTGTAGGGCTGTAGGGCTGTAGGGCTGTAGGGCTGGAGGGCTGTAGGGCTGTAGGGCTGGAGGGCTGGAGGGCTGGAGGGCTGGAGGGCTGGAGGGCTGGAGGGCTGGAGGGCTGCTCTTGCAGAGAACCTGGCTGTTCTGGGCAGCCACATAGCCTTTCACAGCCCCCTGTAACTCTAATCCCATGGGGGCTGGTTCCCTCTGCTGCCGACTTTGGGCATTGCATGCAGTTTGGTAGACACAAGTAGATGCAGGCAAAAACACATAACAATAAGTAACAAACTTAGAAATGATCCGTGAAAGTATAATCTTAAACAAAAAAAATAGCCCTTTAGCCAGGCATGGTGATGCACACCTTTAATCCCAGCGCTCGGGAGGCAGAGGCAGGCCAAGCTGTGTGAGTTCCAGTACAGAGTGAGTTCCACGACACCCAGGGCTACATAGAGAAAAGAAACCCTGTCTCAACCACCATCCCCTTAAAAAATAGTTAAAGAGCCTCTGTACAGAGACAGGGGAGAATTACCTAGGAAGATGGCAGATGCTAGGGCTCAGGCGTGTGTGGGGAAGAGCTTGGGAAGTCAGGAGAGAGGAGCTGAAGACAGGTGCCTGAAATAGCAAGGGACAGAAACAGCCAGCCCAGTGTCCCCTCCGGTGCCAGGAAGAATATGTGGAGTTTGAACCCTGGAGACAGGGCTCTCCCAGGGGCGGGGAGCTTTTCCTCACGCGTCTTAATACAGAAAACCAATTTGTGCACATTATATATACTTAGATGTTCTTATTCACTTTCATAGGAAAAAATATGAAACTAATGTCCCCGTCTTGTGTTGCGCAGGTAAACTCTGGCGGTCAGACGGCATCAGCAGTGTCTATTACAACCGAGAAGAGAGGCTCCTAACCTTCAGTATGGATACTTTGGGCCCTGTGACCTTGATTCAGGATGCTCATGTGAACATGCCTTACCAGTCCTGGGAGATGAGTCCCTGTGGCACGAACAAAGTCCTTCTAATAGTGAAGACGGTTTTCATGGAGCTCCAGATATACATCAAGGTGAGGGGCGCCGTGGCCCACCCATAGTTAGGCAGTGTGTCCTCAGGCAGGCATGTAAGATGTCTCTGGAGCTGTGGTTTCTAAGTGAGGTTCATCAAGTAAACAACCAACAGTGTGTAAAAGCGAGGCTCCAACTTGTTTCCGGGGTCACTGGGTCACCGGGGATGGGCCAGTCATCTCAGATGATTGCCCAGGGTGAAACTCAGAGTGTTTGATCCACCATCCGCACCCTGGCCTCTAAAGCCCATCTTGCTGAGTGAGACCAGTGCCTTGGAAGCCCCGGAGAAGCAGGTTCCTGTGGGAGGGCTGAAGGGTCACTGCATATCAGCCTCAGGGGCTTTCTTTGGCAGCTTGGAGATGTTTTAAAGCTGACTGGTGATGAGGGTGTGACCCTGAAGGTACTTGGAATCATTGGTGACTTTTGTGATGTGCAGAGCTCAGCTGTTTTAGAACAGGCAGGAACTCCATCGGAATACAGCAGAAAGACCATCAGGATTCAAACACACAGGACAGGCATAGTGGACGACATCTTCAAGCCCAGCACTCGGGGCAGAGGCAGAGGCAGGCAGAGCTCTGTGAGATCCTGGCCAGCAAACAAGCAATCAAACCAGCAAACTAAATAAATAGAGAAAGCCTCGGTGGCTATTGGCTGACATCCCAGGACTGTCACTGTCACAAAGGCTCCTAAAACAGTGCAGCCTTCCCTCAGTCTGTTAGGAGACATTTACTTTCGAGTGTACTGGGTATTACCTGGTTAGGCTTCCAAACACCCTGTCCCTGTGTCCAGGAGGCACGCTGCAGGGCTGACGCCTACTGAGTGTTTGTTTATTGTTATGCTGTGTTTTTGCCTGCATGTATGTGTACCAACTGCATGCAATGCCCAAAGTAGCCGGTAGAGTGTGTGTCTGCAGTTCAGGTTTTACAGCTCACCTCCTGCGTGCGATGATTAAGCTCTTAAATAAGATGCAGCTAGTCCAAAATGACGTCTGCTGCAACTGTAAGATATGTGTTAGATTTTGAGCATTTGGTATGAAAAAAATTTGACTCCATTTTTGCACCTAATAGATCCTGAGATCTCTTAGATATACTAGGTTAAATGGCCAGTAACTGTTCAGAGAGAGGGTGCATAAATACCAACCCTGTGTCCCTTCAAAACTGGGCAGTTAGAGCATGCGTTAAGAATACTTCTTAGAAGGACAATCATGGTTGCCTCAATGGCTGTTTTAATTCAGAACGAGCAGAGTGCGTTCACATCTTATAAGATAGAAAGATCTGAGACACCACTTTTAATCCCTCAAGTGCCCAGAGGGAACCTAGAAAGTTCATGAGCTTCCTGGGCAGTGCTGGGGTCCTGTGGCACAGCTTCCGGATGAGTCCCAAGACAGACCAGAGGCATTATTTAGTGTGGAGTAGCCTAGGGTTTCAGAGGTGGTCTAAAGAACACTAGAGCTGCAATGATGGTTTCCTTTCTCTTCTTGAAACTCAGGAAAACCTCTGCATGTTGACTTCAGTGAAACTGAGGGGCAAGGGACGCGAGTTTCATCTAAAAGGAAAATGGATGGCTCCTATACCCTTCATCCTGGCTTTGAAAGAGGCCGGACTGAACATCTTCCCTGCTGTATACTCTCATTTTTATGTGGTCATCAACAATAAGGCAAGAATGTATCTCTCTAAATTTAATGTAGTGGGAACCGAGGACGCTGCTGCAGTTCAACTGTGTCAGGGAAAACACCAGGAACCCAGGTTTCTCTCAGCTAAGATCAACAGTGTGGTGAGGGGGTCTGCTGTCCACACCATCACTGCCATGCATTGTCTTCGTTTTCATGCAGGGTCCACCAGCCCACACAAACATGTCCCCATGGCTGTGTGCTGTTCTGTGCTGCTCCAGGGACTTGGTTCATGAGTTCCTGTGTGAATTTGGGGCTCCTAGAGAACAGGGCTTGCAGATGGCTCTAGCAGCCAGCCTGGCCCCAGCCAGAGTGCAGGCATCTGGTAAAGCCCCGTGGTGATAAATGGAAACTCAAGTGCTCAGATTTGTAGGCGGAAGAGCTCTGTACCCAAGAACACCGCTGCACTTTCTGGGGCCTTTTTGCCTGTCAGTAATTGCATACCACCTGTCAATCATGTCCTGAGGGTCTGGACATAAATGCATAGGTCGAAAAGGTTTGAGTGACTCAGTGAGAGTTAACTGTGCTTACTGCTCTGTTCCTGCCCCTGCCCTGGGAGCAACCTTCTACCAGAGAAAGGAACATAATTGAAATGGTCCTGAAAAGTAGGACCACACACAGTCCTCAGCAGGGTGCTGCGTAGAGCCTTGGACTGCAAGGTGTGTGGCCATCAGAGCTGGAGAGTGAGATGGGTATGCCTCAAGGGGGTATTGGGGAAGAGGCTCTCTAGGTGGAAAGCACAGCTGAAGCCACACCCTGGGAGAGCAGCGCTCTGTCTGGTCTGCTCTGCCTACACTAGGCTAGGAAGGATGCAACGGTAGGGGTCAGCTCACAGAGGTCAGCTCACAACAGCCTTAGTGGACACTCTTCACCTTAGGGGGTGTGCAGAAAGGGAAACCAATGCCTAATTTTGAGAGTAGAGCCACAGAATCTGATTTCAATCTTGAAATGAACCCTTCTGTGTGAAGGACAGACTACAGAGAGGTCTGATGGAGATGATGCTTGCTGGACATTGTAAGACTGACTGTACATATCCTCCCGTGGACAGGTACCCCAGGTGGAGTTGAAGGCCTATCGGCAAATGGCCCTGCTGAGCTCTGCCTTCTCGTTTGGCTGGAGCAAGTGGAACATGGTCTGCAATTCCACAAGGGTTGTGATTCGGGTAAAGTGTGCAAACCCAGAACCCAGAAAACACCCGAGAAGGGAGGGAGGGTGTGGCCCCTCCACCTCTCAAAGATGTGAAAGGAGCATTCAAAACCAAGTTCTCAAGTTCTGAGTTCTAGCCTCTCAGACCTTCACCCACTATAGTGCCAAATGCCGTGACATTGTGTCTGTGTTGACTCCAGAGCAAACAGGAAAACCATGTGTGTGGGAGTGTCTGTGTGGTTCATGGTCCTCTACGGAGGCCAGGCATTCGGCATAACTTGAGTAGGAAGGACACTGTTTTCAAGCTCTAGGTTGACTGAGTTTCTCTCTGAGCTGTGTGGGAAGCCAGGGTCTCATACATGTTATGTACCAAGTGCTCCACCCCTGAGCTCCGCCCCTGAGCTCCGCCCCTGAGCTCCGCCCCTGAGCTCCGCCCCTGAGCTCCGCCCCGCTAAGCTGCACATTTCTTTCCTTGTTGCTCCCTACTTGAGAACAGCCTCCTTGAGAGCTGGGTCTCACTGATGCAACCAGTGTCTCTGGGTTGGGTGCCCGCTGCTCCCTCATCTCCCAGAGCAGTACCTGGGCACAGCATCGGCACCCAGGTACCATCCAGTGCTTGCTAGATGCTTCATGGTTTAAAGCAGTTCAGAACCACAGCATGCAGAGTGCCTTTTGCTATGTTTGCCAACATGCTCCTTTCCTTCCAGCACTGGGGAGGCTGAGCCAGCCTGGTCTACCTCATGAGAGACTTTTCTGCAAGCTGGGTGATTCGGGTGCCCAGCAGTTCCTTCTTCCTTCCTTGTGTGTGTTTGGCAGTCCCAGAATTCACGTTCTCTTTCTAGGTGAGGGAACAACTGTCAGAAGAAACAGAGCACCATACCTGGTCGCTCCTCATGTTCAGTGGTGACAGAGCGCAGATGCTCAAGATGCAGGAAGAGAACGACAAGTTCTCGGAGGCCCTCAGGGAGGGCACCGAGTTCCACTCCACCTTGTACCACATGATGAAGGACTTCGCCTCCCCGGTGGCAATGGAAAGGGTCAGGCATTCGAACTGCCAGTTCATCGACTCAGTGTGCTACATGCTGCTGTCTATCCGCGTCCTCAGCTATTCCTAGCTATTCTTAGCCCTTACAGCGTGGTGGACCCTTATACTGAGAGGAATCAGGCATCTTTCCAGTCAGCCGCTAAAGTGACCCAAGAGCACCAGGCATTCCAGCCACACTGCACAAAGATTTGAATGGTCTTTATTTGGATACATCTCAATAAAGTCTGATGCCTCTCACTCGGCAAGCTCATTAAAATACCCTAGGTGGGGTCCCCTCCCTTTTGTAGTCCCCTGTGCTTTTGTTGGGGAATAAAAAGATCCCAGCTGCCGAGGACCCTAGCTTTGCACTATAGTTACTAAAAAAGTTACCAATTTCCAAATCTCAGAGGGAAACGTTAAAATCCAAGGGTACATTGAGCTGCACGTCAGTCACACTGGCGGCGGTCCATCATGCCCGAGTCCGGTAAATGGCCATAAGATGTGTTCTAGAGACAGCCAGGAGTCCCCCTCCTGTGTGGGCGCAGCCTCCACGGCTGTCTGGAAGAGCTGACCTGTGAGGTAGCTCATCAGCGCTGCGATCAGTATGATGAAGAGCCCCGTGAGCCAGAGTGCTCTGTTGGCTCTTCTGAAGGACGCCTGCAGGTGAGTGACCCAGGAAGCCACTGAGCTGCAGCTGTGGGGAGGGCACAAATGGAGAGGGTGGTCACTGAGTGGGGCCTGGAGAGACTCCTTCGTTCAGGGGACACTGGTCTCTGAGTGCCAAATAGCACTGCCTTAGCTGCATGTTAGGATGGAGCTCTTGGCTTGGGGCACAGCCTGCTCCCCAACACTATTGGATAACTATTGGAAAGAACTAGGCCTGCCTCAACCCTAAAAACATAATGTAGGCACTAACTCCTAACATACATCCACCTCATCCTTCAGTCAAGCAAAGCAGGGTTAGTGTACTTCCCGCTAGTCTGTAGCCCTCTGCGCTCCCGTTCAAACGAAAGAAAACCAAGGTTTCCTCGGCCCTAGCCTCCACTGCCCTTAAAGCAGCTGCTGAAGCCAGAGACTGGGAAGGCCTGGCTCCAAGCCAAGGCTGCCTGGACAGAGGTCAAGTTCCTGCCTGGTGTAAAACTGTTAGGTTAGGTGGAGTCCTTCTATAAAGCAGTCTGAGCAGTAAGCTTAGCCCAGTGCCCTCCATCCCCCACCCCCCACCCCGCCCTCGGTAAGCACAGCTTACATTGTGCCCCTGTCCCAGGCCAATGCACTGCTTCTCCTCTCAGAAAGGCTGGGCTTCCTGGTCCTCTCCACTGCCTCTTCGCCATTTGGTTCTGGGGCGTCTCTGGCTCTGCAAGTAAGTTTTGACGCTAATGACAAGATGCCACATGTGCCAAACACCACCGAGGTTCACTCATAACTCAGAGTGTTCAGAAATATCGCATTCTAAATATTGGCTCACAAAACTTACTGGAATTTAAAATAACTTCTGTGTAGTATAATGGTCAGGTGAGACCCACAAGGGGGGATTCAGGAAGAATTACAGAAGTCGGTCTTACCCTCCTCTAACCAATAGCATGGATGTATGTACACATCTGTAAAAGTATGTTGTTAACACATTTCTTGAAATGATGAATACTTAATAAAATGGATGTATGTGCACACCTGTAACCACATTTTTAAAAGTATGAATACTTAATAAAATGGATGTATGTGCACATCTGTAACCACATTTTTAAAAGTATGTTGATAACATATTTCTTGAAATGATGAATACTTAATAGAAGTTTATTATCATATTTCAATATCTTCTACAAGCAGCTGAGTGCATTTGTAGTGGAAATTTTTCTTTGTTTTGAGACAGAGTCTCATGGTCAGCCCTGGCTGGCCTCACTTGGGGAGACTCTCCTGTCTCCATTCCTCAGAGCAGGGATCCCAGGCGGGCTCCTCCACTTTTGGATTCTTTTTGATCGTGTTTTGGATCAGTGCTAACATGGAATACAGGCTATATGTACTAAAGGCATCTGAACATACTCTGAATGCTAAGCTAGTTAAAGCAAAGGAGGCTACACAGAGTGTATTTTAAATCATAACCTAGGCAGGGCTCCCTCCACCTAAGCAAGCTTACTTCTGTAACTGAGGGCTCCTGGTTGGAGATGAATTTGGAAATCCTTAGCTCAGCACTCCCAGTTGCCAAAGAGGACGGTGTCTAAGGAGGGGCCTGAGGCACACTCTGGTGAGTTCCTGATCTCAGTCTCTGTCTACGAAGCCTGGGTAGGAGCTTTAAGCAAACGGTCTCTGAAGGAGGCACTGGGCACGCTCCCCGTGTGGCTCACAACAGATCCACCACTATATCTAAGGGGGAGCACATGCCACAGGATCCCGGGATGTGCAAGATGCCTATGGTGTCTCTTCCTGCTGCTCGGGACTGAGGAAGGATGCTGGAGGCGCTCCGTGAATGTGTTTGACGTCACCTCAGAAGAAGAGATCTGAGGGAGATGATTTAACAGGTGTCAAAACAGAAAAGCAAGGTGGGGCGAGGAGGCAGCGTGATGCGAAACGTCACCACCCATCTTCCCTGCTCTGCTTTTCACTATGGAAGCACGCAGCATATTTTAACTTACTAAACTTGCTAGATATGGTGGTGACACCTGTAATCACAGCATCCAGGAGGCCGAGACGGGACAGACTGCTATTAGTTTGAGGCCAGCTAGGGATACATAGCAGCCCCCATCCATCAAAAAGACAAACATTGCTGGGCAGAGAACCAAACGGCCCTCCCTTATGCAAGACAGATGAGTACACACATCACAAAGGGCTATATGTTGTACATGAAAATGTGTTCTGTATCCATTCCCCATGTTAGCACTCTGAGGTGGTGATTTCCCTTCGATGGCTCTGATGATAGGCATGCCTAGGTCTGGGAAATCCCAAGGAATTATTTAACTTGAAAGGTTGCCATCCTGAGGGCTGGCGGAGCCACTCTGTCCCCAACTGACATTTATAAAGCGGTTCACAGCCGAGGCTTTGCCAGTTGATGCCCTTGTCTCCACCAAGCTGAAGTGGCCACCACTCTACACACCTCAGCTCACATCATGTCACAGACACCCCGTGAGTCACCTACTTCATGTCACTTCTCTCGTCCTCAGCGTCAGCCCAGGAATAGGTGCTGATGAAGCGATGCAGCGAGGGACGGTGCTCACCCTGTTTTGTCCCCAGGATTCTCCTATACAAAGATAAGGGCCATAGGTCAAACCAATCTGTACCTGTTACCACTGCTCTCCCTCCTCGCTGCCTAAGTCAGTGCAGAAACCACACTGTCTTGTCTGTTTGTTTGTTTTTTTTCCTTTGCACAGCAAAGTAACTCTTATTCCCTGATACAACTAGCACAACGGTCAATTTTCACATCTGTGCTGCTGCCCAGACTCTGAGCGAATCAAAGGTTATTATCAATGCTCATGTGCTTGAGACCAACTTTCAGCGGGCGGGCACAAGTCACACTTACCAGCTGCTCGACCGCCGGCTGAATCTGTCATTATTTTCCATGTCTGACACCTTCCGAGGTTTGAGAGATCATAAAACAGGTGTTCAGTGAAGGAATGACAGTTTTGTCACAGAGACGAGAACCTCCCCAGGTACTCACCAGCCCCACATTTCCAAGATTCCTGGGTAAAGAGGCAATGGTCACTCTTCGAAGAGAAGATGGCTACCCAAGAGAGAAATGTGCAGTTAGAGAAATCCTAACATCCTCTGCCATGCCGCGTGCCATCACGCAGGCGGACACCCAAGGATCTTACGTGGAAAAATCGCCTTTCAGAAATACCTTTCCATCCATATCCCATGTCCCCCAACCTCTGATTTATAATTTAGCTAACCAAGAGTGAAGTTTCTTGTCTGGGTTTTCATTTATCTGTCTCGAGCTTACACTGTACACATTCCTTGCTGAGTCACAATGTGCGTGTCTGCCCTGAGAAACATGTTCACATTATGTCTTCATATATGAAAATCTGTATTGCAATTTAGCCAAATGTATTTGTTTTGTCTCTCTTTGTTATCTTCGCTTCCATGCTTAGGAAATTCCAGCTCAAGAGGAAGCCAGTATTCGCCACATTTATAGCTTCTCCTGTAATTTTCTCTATTCATTTATGATTCATGGAACTTGCACTATATTTGTTTTAACTAACACAGAGGAAAAAAATATCACATACCAAGGGGAAATTAGAGGCTTTGATACACGTTTATGTGGTGTGATGTCTAAGTCAGTCACATACCTCTCCTCAAACACTATCACAAACATTTTCAAACCTCTCCCCTGCAGCTATTTATTTATTTATTTATTTATTTATTTACCATACCGCTAAGCAACAACACCCCTGGCTTGGGACTCCCCCAAGTCTCCCTTAGCCTGGGCTAACCCCCATTCTATGCATGAACTCACTGTGCAGTGGAGGGAGTCCCCCTGTCTCAGGCTTGGAGTGAGCAATGTTTTTAGACTTCATTATAAATGAGACATTGTATTTCAACAAACGAATGTGTTTATTGGTCATGAGATTTGCATGGGGGTATTATATAGTATTTTGTAGCTTCAGTAAGTATCGCTCATGAATAAAACGTATTTTAAGCATAGTAAATAACCTAAAAGGACTCCAATGGCCAACTTCCACCATCAACTCCGTTGCGTTAAGCAGCCGATTGGGCATTACTGAGGGGCACCGCTGGGTGTCTCTCTGCAGGGACCTCCTGACTGTGGCTACCACTCCGTGGGCTATCCTCCTGCACCATCTTCATCCTGCCTCCTTACTCAGCAACACGACTTTTGATTTTTAGACAGGCCATGGAGGCACCCAGGAAACAGGCTGTGTGTCCCTATCTCAGTGTCCCCTCAAGAACAAAGTCGGGGTGTTGTGCTGGACTTCCAGGGCAATTTTGCAGAGGGGAATGAGTTGGCCTTTTCTCTTGCTTTGGGACTTTTTAGTAAGAAAGCTGCCTGGCTCTGAAGTAGAGATATGAGCCTCAAGGACTGAGAGTAGTTGGAAAGGGGTGCAGGCAGGGGGGATGGGGCACAGGGAGGGAGTTTGGGGGTGCAGGCAGGGGGCACCTGTAGGGATCCTGAGAATCTGTCTGCTCTATGCTACCTGCTTGCCTGGCCCAGCTTTGATTTAGAGAACACAAGATTGTGCTACTTTGGCCTTCCTCGAGCTGCTGGGCCTTTCTGGTTGACATACAAACAGAACACTGTACTCACAAATCATATATGTATAGATACACATGTATATATTCATGCAGGTGAATTTAAATCAGCTTTGTGATTTACAGTAAAAGGCATATAACTTCAAATACCATTTCATGAGCATTTCATCAACATTGGTTAATTATGAAATCAGTAATTACCTTGGAATTTAGAGAAGATGAACGTTTTTTAATCTGACAGTCATCTGAAAGGAAAAACATTTTCACATGAAAAGTTTTTGAGAATTATTTTATGTGTATGTTTTCCCCGCGTGTATGTCTATGCATCGTATCAGATGCCCTGGAACCAGAGTTATGGATATCTGTGAGCCACTGTCTGGGTGCTGGGATCTCTGGAAAACCACCAGGTGCTCTTACCCACTGAGCCATCTATCCAGCCCCCACAGTTTCCCATTATAAAAATCACATTCATTTATGTCACGTAAAAGTCAAACAGGATTTACTAAGGCCTCTGTAGGAGACTAAGACAGGAAGATTGCTGAGTTCAAGGTCATCCTGGGCCAAACTCTTATAAAGAGTTTCTTTGGTCATGGTGTTCCTTCACAGCAATGAAACCCTAACTAAGACTTCTCTTTTCCAATTCATCAGACAGCTTACTGTGCCAGGATCAATCACTCCTTCAAGAATCTAAAATCTTGGTTGGTGGGAGTAGCTTGTTTATCACACATCATCATGTGTGCAGAAGAAACCAGTTGTAACACACCCTGGCTAGACACCACAGTCAACTGTAACACACCCTGGCTAGACAACAGTCAACTGTAACACACCCTGGCTAGACACTACAGTCAACTGTAACACACCCTGGCTAGACAACAGTCAACTGTAACACACCCTGGCTAGACACTACAGTCAACTGTAACACACCCTGGCTAGACACTACAGTCAACTGTAACACACCCTGGCTAGACACTACAGTCAACTGTAACACACCCTGGCTAGACACTACAGTCAACTGTTGTTATACAACCTGGCTAGACACAACAGTCAACTGTAACACACCCTGGCTAGACACAACAGTCTACTTAATGAGTCAGATTAAGCACCTTGTCTCATCTCAGTGATCTAAATTAATTTAATAAATTTTGAGAATATTACCAAAGAATCTTTTCTGCCTTTCTGTCTTTTTTCTTAATATTTTATATAGAACCAAAGAATGAGATATTTTTCTAATATAACCTTAACTTAAGGATCTTATTCTACAATGTAGCAAGTTAGTACAGGAGCATGAAAGAGGAGACTGTTAGGAAAGTCTAACTATTATCCCCCACCCCGAGTCTATGTAGGCCAGTCACAGTGGGACGTAACTTTAATCCCAGTATTTAGGAGATAGAGACAGGTAGATCTCTGAGTTTAAGGCCAGACTGGGTCCATAAGAGAGTTCCAGGACAGCAGGTGAACCTGTCTCATAGAGAGAACCTGTCTCAAAAGATAAATAAGTGAAAAAAAGAGAGAAAAAGAGACAGAGAGAGGAAGAAAGAGAGAAAGAAAAGAAAGAGGTAAAAACCCAAAACTAAAAACACTGTGTGTGTTGCACACACACACATGTGAGTGCAGTGCCCATGGAAGACAGTAGAGAGCACCAGACCCCCTGGAGCTAGAGTTTCGGGCAGTTGTGAGCCACTGGACATGTATGATCGTCAAGCACTCATGACTGCTGAGCTAGCTCTCCAGCCCATCACTGCCACCTCGAGGGCTGTTACCTTCATCTGGCAGAGAGTTAAAAGACCTGTCGTTCTGCAGCAGTGCTTGCTTCAGCTCCTCCAGCTCGGCGTGCTCTTTGGCGTACATCCGCTTCAGGTTCTCCACGTGCTGGATCATCACCTCCACCGCTCTACTCACGCGGCTTTCCTACGAGAGCCAACTCCTATTAACAGCACCGTTCTCAACGCTCAGGCGAAGAGAAAAGTGTTTGTGTGTGACTCTGACCACCTCAGTCCCATCCGTGCCACCCACACTTGGGGGTAAAGAGTCAGCACTTTCAAAGTTGCCCTCTGGCTTCCACACGGGCACTGAAGCAAGCCCAACATGCGCGCGCCATTGTGTTAGTACAGCAGAGAGACGGGGTGACTTGGGTGCAGATGGTAGATACACCAACAGAAATTGTGGCTCTATTCTCTTGCTGGTCTGAAGATAGAACAATGAGGTACAGAGGAGACAGGAGTGTTGAGAGCTTCCCCCCCCCACCCCCACACACTGGCTCTGACCTGTGCCACTAGAACTGAGGGGGACAGTGGGTGGGGAAGGATCCAGAGGGTCTGTGACTTTGAGGATGCTAAACACAGGATATTTCAGGCATCAGCGAAGACATGCTGAGCTCCATCTGCACCTCAGGGCAGAGCATGAGGTGATGCTCGGAAGTCAGGGAGCCCCCTTGGAACTTGTGAGCACACGGGTTGAGTACAGATGCTGAGAGGGTGAACAGAAGGAGATCTTCGGCCCTGTGAGGCCTGAGAGAAGGGGTGGGGCCATTCAACAGAGTAGCCCGTAGGGTAGAGGGGAAAGGCAGGGGTGCAGAATAAGGATGCTGAGCTAAAGAGCAGCTTGAGGAAGGCAAAGACTCACGCTGGTCCTGGGGGTGTGCAGGCGGCGGTGGGCGTAATAAAAGCAGGTTTGTGGAGGCACAGCATAGGGCTAGTGAGGTTAAAGAGGATACTAGAGGGAAAAGACTAGACATGAGAATCGAAAGACTTGTTCTAGAACAAAGGAAGAAAAAAGATGATGGCCAAAGGAAGCAGGGGCTTGTGGTGGGGGAGGAAAGCGAGAGAGCACCTTTGATTTTTAAGACGGTATCTGTCACCATGCAGCTCAGTCTAACGTTCAGCACACAGTCATCTTAAGCGTTACTGCCCCAGGCTGTGGGATGCACACGGGGCCACTCAGCTCCAGTTTCTATTGCTTGTATTAATTCTTTTTCGGTGAAGAGGTGACTTTATACGACCTCTGTTTGATACCACCTCTATGCCCTCCATCTTAAGAACAGTGTATCCCTGTAGTAGTGGGAATGATTTCATAGACTGGGAAGAACTGTAGAAAGGAAGAGACTCAGCTGGCAGAATTTAGGCTCGCGCATGTTTCTGGGCAAACTGGAGAAGGATGGGATGTTGTGCTCAGGTAAGATGGCTGCCCTTCGACAGTATAGGAGAGCAGGTGTCTTTAGCTCTGGGTAGGGTGGCAGCATATGTGGGTTCTGATGGTAGGGTTAAGCCTGGGGCAGCTCCTTCCCTCTGTGTCTTCCCTGTTTTTTCAGTAGCAAAGTCATCGTTTGACAGAGAACACCAGAGAAGACATGGTGGTGGTTTGAGGACAAAATGTGAAGCTGACTTAGAAGGGACAGGAAGCTCCCAGGCCCCACATGAGGCATCCGGTGTAAGTGAAGAGGTCGGTCAGGCCAGGGTATTTGTAACCCTGCGTGGCGTGCACGAGGGTGTGTGTAACCCTGCGTGGCGTGCACGAGGGGGTGCGTAACCCTGCGTGGCATGCACGAGGGGGTGCGTAACCCTGCGAGGTGTGCACAATCAACCACTCTGACCTGGGCAGGTAGGCAAGTGGTTTGAAACATGGAAGGTGGAAAGCAGTGGATTCCTGCAAGGGAGGGAACACAAGATCCGACTGCAAAGTTTAAAGCCTGGTCCAGAAAGAAGATGAGAGAGTAAGGGACATGGGACGGGTGTGAGAGGGCAGAGACTGCCGAAAATACTACATGTTTGTTTATCCCCATAGCAAGAAAGCAACGCATCATGTTTAAAACTGATGACACGTCACTAAGTGGCCTGGTGAGTCTGTTACTAAGAAACGTGGGCGCAGACGCACAGCGAATGGTGAGGGGTAGACGAGGCAGCTGACAGAGTTTACTTGGGTTTGTAAAGCCTGGCACATCCCCCACTGAGGGTTTGACAGAGAGCTAGAATATATAACAACTTGTCAGACGAAAGCCTCCAACACATTAAGTATCTTCCTAAGGAAATGTTTTAGCCTGTCTGTTTAGCTTTTAAGAAGTCAAGTCTCGTTGGCACTGCTCATGATGAACGTTTGAAATCCTACTTTCCTATGACTCTGTGTGCAAATGAAAGCAGATAGGTGGGTAGACAGGGAATGACCACGCAGACTACAGTCGCATCTCCAGACATCCTTGAAGCTGCATGTAGGTTGTTCCCACTATATCAGGGTACTCATCAGCGCTCATGTGCACACGGAGGGGCTGTGCCCTCACAATCTCCTGGCTCGTTCTCCTTTCATTTGCATTGAGGCTTTGGGGTTTTTCAAAAGGAACATGGAAGAAATACCCTAAAGAAGAACTCTAGCCTACGTGACTTAGGGGAGAAAGGTGCTGATGCCTCATCTTTCTGTGCACAGAAGTGTTCTGAAAACTTATTTTTAGACACGTCACCCTCTGGGAGCACAAATCCTCTGCGGTTCACCATTACCTGGTTGATGGCGCCCAGCATCTCAGCTCTGCTGGCCACTCGGGCTGTGCACTGGGTGAGCAGCATTATACTCTTTTCCAGCTTCTTAACGATTTCCTGAGCCTGGTTGTCCTCTTCACACAGGGGAGTCAGCGACTGCGTGGAAACCAAAGCATTGAAAGAGCCCAACAAGTGCTTGCCATACAACTGAACTACATTTGGATCTAAGCATCCCGACGGGGGGTGGGTGGGTGGGTAAAAAGCACCACCAAGGCCCAGTGATGACGACTACCTGTGTTGGGTAATGGTACACCATTCTTTGTCCCTTCTCTTTATTAGCCCCTGTGTGCACTCACGGCTTTCCTTCCTGGTTCACAGGACAGGATGCACAGGAACAGACAATCCATGAGAAGAATGTGTCACGTGAGGACAAAGTGGTCTTTTGAGGGGGAATCACAATAATTTCAACTGGTCTGAAACTGGTTTTAGAACCACCTAGGAGATACATCACTGGGTGTGTCTGGAGAGGAGGGAAGACACAATCACACGCCTGGCCCTGACCGAATAACAGGAGGGAAAAGAAGAATCAAGGTACAGTGGTTTGATTGAGAATGGCCCTCATTGGTTCATTCATTTGAATACTTGGTCCTTGATTGGTGGAACTATTTGGGAAGGATTAGGAAGGATGACCTTGTTGGAGGAGGTGTGACCTTGTTGGAGGAGGTGTGACCTTGTTGGAGGAGGTGTGACCTTGTTGGAGGAGGTGTGACCTTGTTGGAGGAGGTGTGACCTTGTTGGAGGAGGTGTGACCTTGTTGGAGGAAGTGTGACCTTGTTGGAGGAGGTGTGGCCTTGTTTGAGGAGGTGTGGCCTTGTTGGAGGAGGTGTGACCTTGTTGGAGGAGGTGTGACCTTGTTGGAGGAGGTGTGACCTTGTTGGAGGAGGTGTGACCTTGTTGGAGGAGGTGTGGCCTTGTTGGAGGAGGTGTGGCCTTGTTGGAGGAGGTGTGACCTTGTTGGAGGAGGTGTGGCCTTGTTGGAGGAGGTGTGGCCTTGTTGGAGGAGGTGTGACCTTGTTGGAGGAGGTGTGACCTTGTTGGAGGAGGTGTGACCTTGTTGGAGGAGGTGTGACCTTGTTGGAGGAGGTGTGACCTTGTTGGAGGAGGTGTGACCTTGTTGGAGGAGGTGTGACCTTGTTGGAGGAGGTGTGGTCTTGTTGGAGGAGGTGTGGCCTTGTAGGAGGAGGTGTGGCCTTGTTGGAGGAGGTGTGTTACTTGGTGTGATGGTTTGCATGTGCTTGGCCAGGGACTGGCACTGTTTGGGAGGTGTGGCCTTGTTGGAGTAGGCGTGTCACTGTGGGTGTGGGCTTAAGCCCCTTGTCCTAGCTCCCTGGAAGTCAGTATTCTTCTAGCAGCTTTCAGATAAAGATAGAGAACTCTCAGCTCCTCCAGCACCATGTCTGCCTGGATGCAGCCATGCTCCCGCCTTGATGATACTTGACTGAACCTCTGAAGCTGTAAGCCAGCCCAATTAAATGTCGTCCTTATAAGAGTTGCTTTGGTCGTGGTGTCTGTTCACAGCAGTAAAATCCTTACTAAGATACTTGAGGTGGACTTTCAGGTTTCAAAAGCCCACAACATTCCCAGTTAGTTCTCCCTGCCTTGTCCTAGAGGATGAGATGTGAGCTCTCAGTCACTGCTCTAGTGCCATGGCTGACTGACTGCTGCCATGCTTCCTGCCATGATAGTCATGGAATCACCCTCTTGAAACTGTAAGCCACAACAAATTGTTTGTCCTGTAAGTTTCCTCGGTCAGGGTGTCTTAGCAATAAAACAGTGACTAAGACACCAGCAGAACACCAGCATTCATCTTTCTCTACTTCCTGCCTGGATCCTATTGACCTGCTGCCTCTTGTGCCCATGGTGGCTTGAACTGTTCTTGTCACCATGCCTTCTGGCCACAATGAGCCATAATCTCAAATTTTTATTTGTATATAAGAAGAAATAAATTCTTTCCTCCCTGAATTTCTTTTGTGAGGTATTTTGCTGCAGTAGACAAAGAGTAACCAGTATCCTCTCTTATAAATAGGTGTGGCCAGACTGGCTGGGCACATATGCTGCTATGCTTCACACACACCCTTTATCTTGATGACACCTTTTCAAGGCCATTCTCCCCAGCTGGAATGAAGAACAGACTGGAGAGCAAACAAAGCTATTTCTCACTGTCTATGTGATTGTCAAATATCTCAGGGTGTCCAGATCTTAAGTGCTGCTATGAACCCTGAGAGAGATGCCATCATGTTGGGTGGATATCATAAGAGAGTTCTACCAATCATACCATTAGGCACCACAAGTGGTAGATTGCTTAGTGATTTTGGAAATGCAAAGTTTTGACCTTTCTGGTTTGCTGTGTATATCCTTTCAAATAATCCTACAGCATGACAGGTAACAGATGCTATGCCCTTGTTATCACACAGGCACAGTGAAAGGCAGCCACACTTGAAATATACAGAAATGGAAGTTGCAGGTAACAAGGTTGTTGGCCACAAGAGATGGCCATTGTCAGATGTGTAGTTTTCGGTAGTGGTTTGAATAACTGCCTCCAGTTGAGAAGGGGAGAGCAGAGGTAAGGTGTAAGCAAACTGGGTGTGGCTAACTACAGCAGAAACATGAAGAAATAATTTGACCAGACATAATGAGTGATAAGAAAGTTCTCAACAAAGAAAAGCCCGAAGACAAATGATTTCACTAAGGAATTCCACCAAATACTAAAAAAATGCATACATTCCAAACCTCTTAAAATCCTTCCCAAACACTCAACAAGAAAGGGTATTTCCATTCTCTGAGAATGTATTACCTCTACACCATGGTTGAACAAATGTTACAAGAACATATTAAGCAAGAATCCAGAGGAATGGCCGGGCAGTGGTGGGGCATGCCTTTAATCCCACTTGGGAGGCAGAGGCAGGGGGATTTCTGAGTTCAAGGCCAGCCTGGTCTACAGAGTGAGTTCCAGGACAGCCAGGGCTACACAGAGAAACCCTGTCTTGGAAAACCAAAAAAAAAAAAAAAAATCCAGAGGAATTCTAAGGAAGTCAAAAGATACACAATTATAGCAGAACCAGAATAAGAAAATCCGAAGGCTTCTGAAGAGATGAACCTGTCTGTCAAAGCACCACACCAACAGGAAGAAAGTCATCGAGCTCACGGGCCAGAAACGCACAGTGAACGTCAGAGTCGATGGCAGAGGACGACCCCTCCCTCCATGACCAAGAATGAACCAAGGACCTTTGTCCTCACTTCTATGCAACATTAATATGATGATGTCAGTACCATAACCAAAGCAATTAGGTATGAAAAATAATTTTTAAAGAATCCCACATAGAAACTAAGAGGAAAAAACTATTTCCGTTCACAGTGTGATTTCTATTTACAGCTTACCCTAGCAGCAGAACAAGGCTTTCAAACTAATAAACTCAGAAAAAAATTTATCAAATTCAAAAGAATCAGTTACATTCTGTGTACCCTGTGTACTGACACATTTTCAAAGTAATAAGCTAAGTAAACAATTTACTTAAAATTGTATCACAGAGAATGTAATACTCAGAAATAAACCAAAGCCAGGAGGTAGAAAACTTATCCCTCGAAATAATAAAGACACAAATGAAATCAATAACGACGACAGCCCTCGTATTCACGGGTTGATAGTCCCGACGGCCTAAGCAAGCTAAGACTGTGGCAATTTTCTTTTCAAAATTTTTATCAAAAGCTCAACACTGTCATGGGGGGAGCAGAAAGAGAGATGTGGGTGCGTGGGGCAGCTCAGTGGTAGAACAGGTGCTTCACGTTCAAATCTATCCTAAAATAAATGTAGGCTCTTGAGGAACCAAAACAATTTAGTGAGAAGATGGAATTGGAGGAGCCACACTTCCGGACTTTGAAGCACATGACCTAGCTGATTCAGTGAGCAAACGCACACCGTGCCAGCCCTGATGATTCGTATGGCGGGAGGAGAAACCACCCTCAGCCGTCTTGTACCCCCACATGTACCCCCACATGGCATGTGCATGCCCCTTCCACCACATATATACAAACAATAACTGTCCTCTGCCTTCGTACATGTGCCACGGCATGTGTGCCTCCCTACACACACACACACACACACACACACACACTACAGAAGTATAATAAAATAATTTTTAAAGAACATACTACAGACCTTCAGTAATTCCAGTGCGATAGTACTGGAACAAACGCATACAGACTTTCAGAACACAACAGAAGGCCAAGAAAACAACCCTCACATCTGTGGTCAAATGATCTTTGGGAAGGAAACCAAAAATACACAACGGAGAAAGGACTGTGTCCTTCAAGAAACAGTGTTAAGAAAAATGTGTATATGCTCATGCTCAGGTATGGAACTAGACTCCTATACCACGTACAAAACCAAATAAAAGGACAATAACTAAACGGCTGGTCATGGTGACTCACAACTACAGTCCTAGAACCTGAGGGGTGGGAGAGGCAGGGGGTTGCTGTGATTTCAAAGCCAACCTGGGATGCACATTGAGTAGCAGGCTAACCAGGATGATTACTGTAAGGCAAAGACAAACACGGGGAGGGAGGGAGGGGAGGAGGGAGGGGAGGAGGGAGGGGAGGAGGGAGGGAGGGAAGAAGGGAAGGAGGGGAAGGGGAAGGAGGGAGGAAAGAAGGGAGGGAGGGAGGAAAGAAGGAAGGGAGGGGGAAGGGAAGGATGGGAGGGAGGGAGGAAAGAAGGGAGGGAGGGGAAAGGGAGGGAGAAGGGAGGGAGGGAGGAAGGGAAGTTCCGGAAGAGGGCACAAGCATCTGACCAATGTCCCTAAGTATTGCTCACCTCTAAAAGCTTTAAACAGTTTGCGATTTCTTTCTTCAAATTTTCCTCTGCCAGGTCCCGGGACCTCTCTTCGAGCTTCACCCTCTTCTCCAATGTAAACCAGTCACACTTAAGTCCCAAAGATAACCTGAGGAACTCTGCCTGTGGCCACAGCATCGTGAGGACAGGGAGAGGTGGTTAGAGGGGACTTCCTTTCCCCCTAGAATCCTAGGCAGCACACATAGGCTTTGTGTACACTTAGTCTGGTGACTGGCTTATGCAAAGCCACGGTGGAGGGGCGGGGCGGGGCAGGGGGGGTGCTGGATGGAGAGGGAGAGAGGAGAGAAGATGGACAGAGGAGAAAGGAGGCGAGGAAGAAGGAAGAGGGGAAGAGGAAGGAGAAGTGGAGAGGAGAAGGATATGGGGAAGGGGAGGGAAAAGAGGAGAGGAGGAGGAGACAGGTAGACATTGGCTTTAAACTCACCTCCACTTCCTTCTCATGAGCTGAAGTGCTGCAGGGGGAGACAAAGGATTTATTCACACGCACACACCCAACAGAACAGGGACAACTTAGACACAAAGGCGTAAGGCAAAGGCTGAAGGGGGGCCTTACTTTTCACCCTGCTGAAAGTTAACGAGCTTCACAGATGCTTTGGGGGGCATGGAAATCTCAGTCTCTGTGGAACGAGGAAAGTATCTGTAAAACAGTTAACTCCCAAAAGCCCGTCTTCACCGCACGCTGTTAGATACTAGCTTCACGTTAAAAAAATAAGTATCTGTGTTGACAAGCAGCTAATGCACTTGCTTACATAGTAAGAGAACGCGATCAGCCGTGAGGAGCACACAGACTTGTGCTTTGGTGTACCAATGGTGTGTGAAAACCAAGCACAGCTCAGAGTCAGAGGACCCTGCTGTCCTCTGTGTCAGTGCGCACGTCTGCAGCTGGCTCAGCCTTGGATCAAGACTTTGAGAACAGCAGTGCTCACTAGATGGGATTTAGAGTCACCTTGGAAACATCTGTGAGGGAGCTCCTAGGTTGGGTCAAATCACCTATGGTGCTGCCTCTATATGTGGGTGGCACCATGCCAAGGGCTGGGGTCCCAGACTAAATAAACAGAAGTCGAGCTGAGCACCAGCATCCATCTCCCTGTCTCCTGATGCAAGGGGACTCGCTGCCTGGTGCACCTGTTGCCATGTCTTCCCCCTCCTGATGGATGGTATCCTTTAAGATACAAACCTTTCCTCTTATAAGTTACTTGTGTCGGGTATTTTGTTACAGCACCAAGAAAAGCAACGGATTCACACAGTGCTGATAAACATGACATCCACTTTGTGGTGATATTCTCTCTGTTATGACTGTTCTCTCTGCAACGGCTCTGAAGCGCAAATAACATTGGCTTTAAATTTGACAACATTCAGTTTAAAGCCAAGCTTTGGCTTTTAGACATGTGACTGTGACCAAGCCGAGACCTTGTCAAACCATCTACAAGATAAGGATGTGATTTTATGTAACTGTATAATCACATGAGGATGTCAAAGCAAACCTTCAGTGGCAAATAGTTGCACTGCTTTTCTGAGGCTATGAAACCACCGTTTACTTAATTGCCTTGCCTTTGGAGGGGCTGAAATGACTCATGATCAATGAGTATAGTAGTATAACCCCAAGAAGGTTTGGGGGTTTTGTTTGCTTGTTTTGATTTTTTTTTAGACAGGGCCACACCATCTACCTGAAGCTGACCTTGAGTTTCGAACCCTCCTGCCTCCACTTGTGGAGTTTCCAATTAGAGATGTTAATCAGCAGGCCTATTTGATGTGATGATGAGCAATTAAACCTAAGGTCTCTTATATGCTAAGCAAGTATCCCATCGACTGAGCCACATCTCAAACCCAGTATAATAATAATAATAATAATAATAATAATAATAATAACAAATCAATCTCTCCATTTCAAAAAAGGGAAAACAGAAGGTTAAGCACCTTCCTGAGACCACAGGACCAGAGACAAACCCAGTCCAGTGTCTATGAGGCCGGTGCTGAGGTCCTGCCAGAGGAAGGCAGGAGCTGTTTTGAGAATCTCGGCATATTTACTTTTATGTAAGGCACTAAAACCTCCAAGTGGTGTCCAATAGCTCCGTAACACAGTTCCTTCTTAGCTTCAAATAGCTACTGTTGGAACCATGCGTGGCCAATCAGGCAATGAGCCACAAGGCTTGATCCCATTGGCTGATCTTAACCCAGGATGCTGAACATCCTGTAGGTGGCAGACATGGCTTCACCCTCAGAGTATCACAGGAACTGGCACTTACACTGGTTGCCTGAGCATGCCTTACCTCCCGGGGCACTGCCCTTCCCTCCGTTTTCTCTGGTTCTGAGTTCTTCTCCTGCTTCCTAAAATTAGAAGAAATTTATTGGCATGCATGAGATGGAAATTCTGCATATCCAAAGCGCCCTGTGCTTCCTGCTCTTGCCTGACCCACGTCTGTTCTGCAGAACTCCCAGAAAGGTCAGCACAGACAAGACTAGCTCCAAGGATCCAGTTGAGAAGGTGACATAAATGTAAAAATGTGAAAGTGACAGGAATTGTCACAAAGGAAGCTAAAGGATATGCACAAGGAGAGAGACACCAAGGGGCTTTAGCATAGAGGGGCTCATCAGCCAGGGAAAATAGCAGAGGGTGGAGGGAGCTATACCAGAGTCATCTCAGGCTACAGAAACAGGTGCCCTACATGGCTTTATGGAAGACTTTCATTCTACATAAACACACACATCACACACACAGAGAATTACTTAGTTGTTTTGTTGTTGTTCGACACAAAATCTCAATATATAGCCCATACTAGCCTAAAACTTGTGATCCTCCTGCCTAAGGCAGTCAAGTGCTAGGTTTACTTGATTAAAATATAACTGAATGGATAGTTTCATTCAAATATATTTTGAGGCCATTAATCAACTGTTATATAATAAGCATATGTGTATTTGTACCCATGTGTATAACTGTATAAGCAGGTTGTATTACACTGGTCTAGAAAACTTAGTGGAATCACTGTGTGCACATTGTCTTTTTTTTTGTGAGGCTATCAGATACAGTCAGATAAGTGGAAACACTCAGGAAATTAAATTCTCTATTACAAAATAAGCCTAATGTAGCAGACCACTTGCTGAGGCGTCTCTTTCCATCTGTCCCCACTCCCAGTGACCTGTGCAGATCCTGGTGACATAACTTAACTTCCTCTCTCACGTTCACCACCTCAACCGTACTCCTCCTTCTAGCCCATCCTCACTCCAAAGTATCAACTCCCAATACCTAGAAACACATTCCACCTGGAACCCAGTGGCCACACCTGACAGGGTCCTCAAAGCATTCCCTGCCAGGCAACCCACAGCTACCACACTCTCCTGACATAAGATAAACCAAGGAAAGAACACCCACCGGACAAAGATGACCAGATATCAGCACCTAGAATTACAGTCACCCCAGACACAGATCCCTAGATGCCAGCATTAAAAACACAATAACAGCCAGGACAATGTCTCCACTAGAGTGCAGCAACCCTACCACAGCAGCCAGAAATGCAACAGAGCTGAAGCTCAAGACAAGGACTTCAAAGCCGACTTCGTGAATACTATAGAGGTCCTTAGAGAGGAGGTGAATAAATTCAGTATCGAAATCTACGAAAACACAAAGAAGCAGTGGGATGAAATGAAGAAAAGAGTTTAAGACATAAAAGTGGGAAGAGAATCATTAAAGAAAACCCAAACTGAGGGAAAACTGGAAATGAAAAACTTAGGAACTCAAACAAGAACCTCAGAAGCAAGCCTCACCAACAGAATACAGAGATGGAACGGGGAATCTCAGGCATTGAAGACAAGATAGAAGAAATGAATAACTTGGCCAAAGAAGATGTCAAATTAAAAAAAAAATCTAGGCACAAAATGTCCAGGAAATCTTTTTAACAAAATCATAGAAGAAAAACTTTCTAACCTAAAGAAGGAGATGCCTATCGAGGTACAAGAAGAAACAGAACACCAATTGGATTGGAACAGAGAAGAAAGTACGCATGACATATAATAGTCAAAACGCCAAACATATAGAACAAAGAAAGAATATTAAAAGCTGCAAGGGGAAAAGACCAATTAACATATAAACGTAAACATAAAGGCAATAGCACCTGGCATTTTAATAGAGACTCTAAAAGCCAGAGGAGCCTAGACAGATGTTCTATAAACTCTAAGAGACCATAAATGCCAGCTCAGACTACGATATCCAGGAAAAACTCTCAACTACAATAGGATAAAGAAAAATCTTCATTTTAAAGCCAAATTCAAGCAGTATCTGTCCTCAAATTCAGCCCAACAGAAGGTGCTAGAAGGAAAACTTCAACCTAAAGAGGTTAACCACACCCAAGAAGACACAAGGAATAAATAATCCCACACCATCAAATTAACAGAGGAGGAAAACCCCACATTGGCATAACATAATAACAGGAATCAACAAACACTTGTACATTGATAATTCTCAACATCAGTGATCTCAATTCTTCAATAAAAAGACACGGACTAACAGATACGACACAACAACGGCATCCGTCTTTCTGCTGCATCCAAGAAACGCTCTGTGATGTTAAAGATAAACACCTCAGAATAAAAGGATAGAAAAAGATATTCCAACCAAATGTACCTAGGATGCAAAGTAGTATCGCCATTTTAATATCTAACAAAATAGACTTCAAACCAAAATCCATCAGAAGAGATGGGGAAGGATGCTACACACTCATAAAAGGAAAAGTCTTCCCAGAGGACATTGGGGTTCTTACCATCTATGCAATAAATACGGGGGCATCCAAGATTGCAAAATTAGCACCACTACAGCTTGAATCACACATCAACCTCACACAGTGAGAGTGGGTGACTTGGATACTCCATTCTCACCAATAGACTGATCTTCCAGGCAAAAACTAAATAGAGAATTGCTGGAGCTAACTGACACTGTAAACCAAATGGACCCAGCAGATATTTACGGAACATTTCATCCAAACACAAAAGAAGATAGCCTCTTCTCAGCAAGTCATAGAACTTTCTCCAAAATTGACCATATACTTGGACACAAAGCAAGCCTCAACAGACACATGAAAATTGAAATAACATCCTGCATCCTATCTGGCCTCATGGATTAAAGCTGGATATCAACAAGAGAAACAACCGAAAGCCAACAAACTCATGGGTTCTCAGTATCACTACTGAATTAAAAAAAAATGGGTCAAGACAGAAAAATTCAATTCTAGAATTGAATGAAAATGAAAACACACCATATACGAGCTCATGGGACACAGTGAAGGCCGTGCTAAGAGGCAAGCCCATGGAGAGTTCTCATCCTAGTAACTGCTGAACAGCACACCTGAAAGCTCTAGAATAAAAAGAAGTAAGCACACTCCCAAAAGGTAGATGGCAGCAAACAAACTGAGGGCCAAAGGCAATAAAAACAATAGAAACAGAGAGAACAGTACAAAGAATCTATAAAACCAAGAATTGGTTCTTTGAGGAAAAAAAGTCAACAAGAATCAATAAATCCTTATCCAGATGAACTAAACTGTAGAGAGACAAGATCCAAATTTACAAAATTTGAGAAGAAAATGGAGACAGAACAAAAGACACCAAAAATGTCCAGAGACTCATGAGCACATGATTCCTGTATTCCACCAACCTGGAGATCTAAAAGAAGTGGATGCTCTCAATATCTATCCACCTACCAGAGTTGAATCAAGAGCAGATAAGCTATAACTCCTAGTGAATGAAATAAAAGCAGTAATTAAATGTCTCTCAATCTCAAAAAGCTCTGGGTGAGATAGTTTTAGCACAGAATTCTACCAGACTTTCAAAAGATAATAAATACCAATACTCCTCAAATTATTCCACAAAATAGAAATGGAAGGAACATTTCTACAGATTCAATGTAATCCCATCAAAATTCCAACACAATACCTCACAGATCTTAAATGAAAAAAATTTAACTTTATATAGAAACACAAAATATCAGGATACCTGAAACACTCCTGAATGATTTTTAAAAAGAAGTCTAAACAAACAAACAAACAAAAAAACCAACCAACAAACCAACCAAACAAAAACATCATCAGGATGGCATCACGGTCCCTGGTCTCAGGATGGCATCATGGTCCCTGGTCTCAAGTTGTACTACAGAACTATAGTAATAAAAACAGCATGGTTTGGGCACAAAACCAGACACATTGTTCAATGGAATAGAATTGAAGCAGATACCAAAGGATACAAGGAGTTCCCAAGTTCATGGATTATATTAGTAGGATTAATACAGTAAAAATGGCTGATTTAATATAATTCTCATAAAATTCCAATACAATTCTTCACAGATCTTGAAAGAAAAATTTTCAGCTTCATAAGGAAACAAACAAACAAAAACCAAACAAACCCAGGATAGCCAAAACAATCTGGACTGATAAATGAACTGCAAGAGGCATCACTCGCCCTGATTTCAAGTTATACTACAAAACTATAGTAGTAAAAGCAGTATGGCATTGGCATAAAAATGGACATGTTTATCAACAGAATTAAGTCAAAGGCCAAGACATAAATCTACACACTTAGATTTAAGGATACCTGATTTTTTTTAATATAGAAGCCAAAATACACAATGGAAAAAAGAAAGTATCTTCAATAAATGGTGGTGGTCTAACTGGTTATCTGCACTCAGAAGAATGTAAGTAAATCCATATTTTTCACCCTGCACAAAACTCAAGTCTAAGTGGATCAAAGACCTTAATGTAGAACCAGACATGTAGAACCTGATAGAAGAGAAAATGGGAAATAACCTTGAACACATTGGCACAGGAGACAATTTCCTGAACAGAACACAAATAGCATAGGCACTAACATCAATTAATAAATGGGACCTCATGAAACTAAAAAGCTTTTATATGACAAAGGACACTGTAAATCAGATAAAATGGTAGCCTACAAAATGGGAAAGATTTTCACCAATTACACATCCAATAGAGATCTAATATACAAAAATATAAAAGAACTTAAAAAAAAAATCCTAGGCATCAAGAAGACAAATAACCTAATTAAAAAGGGGTACAGATCTAAACAGAATGTTCTTAAAAGAGGAATCTCAAATGATTGAGAAAAACAGAAATGTCCAAAGTCCTTAGGTATCAGGGAAGTGCCAATCACAGCTGCATTTTACACCAGTCTGAATGGCCAAGACCAACAAAATCAAGAACAGCTCATGCCAGCCATTTCTGGTGGGGGTGCTAACACGTACAGCCACTATGGACATCAGTGTCAAAGTTCCTCGGGAGGCTGGGAAACTATCTACCTCAAGATCCAGCTGTATCACTCTTGGGCGTCTCCCCAAAGGACACTTCATCCTACCACAAACACACTTGCTCAACCACGTTTACTGATGCTCTAGTCAACAATAGCCAGAAACTGGAGACAACTTTGATGTCCATCAACAGATGAGTGGGAGAAAAAAATATGGTACATTTATATAAGGGAATATTGGCTAAATATAAATCAGGTTAAAAAATGAAATCATGAAAATTTCAGGTAACTAGATGGAGCACCAAAAATAAATAAATAAATAAATAAATAAATAAATAAATAAATAAAAATAAAATCACCCTGAGTTAGGTAATCAGAGCCAGGAAGACAAATATGGTATGCATTCACTTCTGTGTGGGTGTTAGCTGTTCAATCATTGAAGCTACAATCTGTATAACCACAGAGGCACAGGAAAGGACTATGGTCAAGGTGTGCATCTCCCAAGGAAGGAGAAACAGAATAATAGCTGGAGAGAAACAGGGCTGGGGATTGGAATGAAGGATCCAGTGGGAAGTGGGAGGAAGAGGGTGTGTGTGAGAGAGAAAACATGAGGAGAGACAGCTAAAACTAAGGGCCATTTGGGGATGAGAGTGGGGGTCACAGGGAAGCCAAACACACTAGAAGCTTCCTAAAATATATCCATGGGAGAAGGAAACCTAAATGAAATCGACAGGTAACAGGGGACACAGAGCCCCCGGCTGGACACTGCTAACACCAAACGAAGCTTCTAGAACTGTGAAGGGGTTACATCTGATTGAGTTGTTGTCCAAAGGGGTTCCATGGGATCCCCCAAACTATTATATCTAAAGCTACTGGTTGGTCTCCACACCAGCACAAGTCTTGGAACCCAGAGAAGTCAATCTCTTGCCTTCCTGGAACCCTCACTCCCATGCACAAGTACTCACGGTAGTTGAAGGAACTTTGCACGCTACCAAAGGAGAAAGGCAAACACCAACCCAGCTACAAAGTCTTCCCTGTACAATGGTGACCTGCTTGCACTGGTCAGGTTAAAAAATGAGAGTAATCAACCAAGGTCTGATTGGATTTAAGGCTTGCTCTGTAAGATGGAACCCATCCTAACACTGTGTGGGTGGCCAAGAACCTGAGACAGAATAGACCAGGAACGTAGAGGAAAACCAGGTGGTAATGCTGTTGTGGTAAAGGAACCGAGCAATAAAGTGACTCCTAATGACATTCTGCTGTACTCATAGATCAGAGCCTTGCTCAGCCATCATCAAAAGCTTCCTCCTGTAGCAGATGGGAACAAATGCAGAGACCCACGGACGGACAATGTGCAGAGTCACCTTGGAACACACAGCCATAAACGGTCTCTATCACCGCCCCGCTCCTGCCCCCGCAGGGTTTAGGGAATTCTACAGAAAATGTGGAAACAATGTAAGAGCCAGGGAGGATGGAGGACACCCAGGATACAAGGCCTTCTAGACATGGCAAGACTGACACACACGTGAACTCACATGAATGACACACACATGGCACACATGAACTCACATGAAGAGACTCTGAGCATGCGCAGGGCCTGCACAGGTCAGCACCAGACCTGGTGCTGAGAGTTGAAGGAAACACAAGCCCTCATTCCTAACCCAGAAGCTATCTCCAGTTGAAAACTACTTACAAATAAAACTTTAGTCTACTCTTAGGAGTGGCCCCTAACCAGCAGGAGATGGCCAACACAAAGCAAAGTCAATGGCATCCTTACAGGTTCTTTGCCTTAAACTGTTATGTCAGGGCCTTTTAATTTATTTTTTCATTATAGGCCCTCTGCATACACATCGTGGCTTCCTTCTTGTGTTTTTGCAGGTTTCCCGTGTCCGTGTGCGTTTCTTGTGCTTCTTCCTTTGGCTTCTTCCTTCTGTTTGTTTTGTCCTGTTCTGACCTGTTTTTATCTTATTTTATTTTATTATTATTTCTTGGGTGCTTGTTTGTTTGCTAACATGGGGCAGAATGGGTGTGGATCTGGATGGAAGGGGAGATGGAGAGGGACTATAAACAGTTGGGAAGACAAATCAGAAAATAGCTTATAAAAATCTAATTTCAATAAAAGAAAATAAGCCTAAAAAGAGAGATGGTTTCCATAAAATGTGACAAATGCAGTAACAGGCCCAGCTCCTTCTCAGGACAGGGAAATGTGCTCAATTTCTCAAGCTGTCCTTCAATGCACCTCAGGGCCTTAGGCCTCCTGCCTGTCTTAGCCAGGCGTCCAGGACCTGCTGCTATGGCCTCCATTTACAACAACTCCTATCCCACCTGTGCCCAGGACTTCCCAAACCATATAAATTATCTTTACTCTCTTTCTGACTTGATCACAGCAACATCTAAAATGGTCCACAAATCCCTCCTCCCTGAAGACTAGTGTTCCCTCCACTTCCCGTTACACAAGTCCCCAGTGTCGTGCGACAGTCCCCCTTCAACACAGCAGTCTCTGCTTAGACCCCAGACAGTCCATCAAGGCTCTATTACCCTTGAATGTGTCAGTATATTATGTACGTACACCTGTAATCCCAGCACTCGAGAGGCTGAGACAACCATCACAAGCTCTAGGCTAACCTGGGCTATATGATAAGATCCTATCAGAAAAAAATCGAAAATAATAGCATTAATAGATGATAATAATATATTCCACAGAGTCAGTACTTTCAGCCTGCCTGCCAGTCCTTGGGAGATCTCACCCACACACTTTTCTGATGACAGGAATGTGAGTCTCCTCCTTGGGTGGACTTACAGCACTGTGAAATCTTGTCTGTCACACTGATTTTATTTTGCCTCAAATTCTACCCTTTTTCCTCCCTCCCTCCTCTCATCATTTACTCTTACAGGGTCAGCTCTGAACCTGCGCCTGCCTCCTTTGCATGCGTTCATCTTGCAGGCTAAACTGTGCGCCTGGGCCTGCCTTCGCCTGTGCCCATCAGTAATTTACAGTACTTCACTGTTGAGAGCTCGTGTTCCTCACCACCTCCCGCCTCTGAGCTATGACAACAGCACTGGAACTTGCTCCATCTCTCCATCACTGTTTTTAGAATCTGCTCTCCTTAGGATGTCTCCAGGACTGCCTTATGTGAGATCAAAGGAATCTGCCTGCAGCCAGAAGAGGCTCCCACGAAAAACTGAAGATCCTGAATTTCCCTCCACCATTTTTAATAAGAGGAGACAGAGGCCCCTATAGTAGACAGTGTGGCATCTTAGCTACACCCCACACTAAAGGATAATTCCAAATAATAGACCCATCAGTCCCCTTTGAGACATACACACTCTCATATACACTCACACAAACACATTCATACAAATACACACTCACACACACTCTCAGATACTCTCACACACATTCATACACACTCACACACACTCTCAGATACTCTCACACACATTCATACACACACTCACACACACTCTCACACACTTATACACACACACTCTCACACACTTGAAGGAGCAAAACATAAAGAGCCTTGGAGATCCATGAAGCTAGAACGCAGCCTCCAGCCTCTCAGTGGGTCTTTCCTCATGGACGGAGTTCCCCTGCTTTCTATGGGTCTTTGTGTTCACCTTATAATAATATAGTCCACAGCCTCAGTACTTTCACCCTGCCTTCTGTGCCACTCCCATGGCTCTTCCTCTGTGACCTTTTGGGCTCTGATCCCAGTCACTGGGATGTCTGATCAGCATGCTGTGAGCACACACACACACCAGACACACACACAAACATACTATCCCAGGCCTCCTCAGAGTCTTATGCTGATATCCTACACACACAAACACATACACACACTCACACACAAACACTCTTACACACTCACACACATAGGCTTCAGTCTTCTGCTGAGACATCCTACAGACACACACACTCACATACACACATTCTCAAACACACTCACATGACATGCACACACACATATACTCACACTCACATGACATGCACACACATACTCTCACATACTCATATACACCCGCGCACACACACTTTCACACATGCACACCCACTCTCACACGTGCACACACACTCACACATATTGTCACACATTCACTCATAGCTGCTGTTTTGCTCAACCATGTGCAGTCATGCCCTTATCAACTTGTTTCTGGTTGACGTCTGACGCATTAATGAGTGAGTGAATGAACGCATGACAGTGTGGAACAAGGCTGTCTACACTCCGGCTCAGTGTGTGACCTTGCCCAAGTCAGTAATACCCGGGCTGTATAACTAAATTCTAGTAAGTCAGATTTTTCTCCTAATATCTTGAATGTGTATGATGAGACTTCTAAAGAGTGTGACATAAATTCAGAGGGCCGGATCCTACAGCTTATCAATCACTGTTTCCTCACCGGCTGGGATGCAGCCTTGGCCACGCCCACACTCGTGTAGTCTCCATAAGCAGCAGGAGCTAGGCTGGCGCCTGTAAGAAGAGGAAACACAGGGAAAGGCTGGAGATGCACCAATCAAAAGAGGAAGGAGCAGCAGGGTGGTGATGTGGGTAGACCAGCAAAGGACAGAGGCTGGCACGTGACTGCAGTCAGAGGCCCCGCAGCACGCAGTCTGCTCTCGCACAAACGGAGGCCCGCCCCCCAACCCCCATGCCTTCGCAGGAGCTGAGCTGCAGAAAGTTCCCCAGTCTGTAGAGCGCCCTTTCAAACGGAGGACTGAGTGTTTCTTTATGCCTTTCTGGGGCTAATGCTGGCTTTTTCTAATGCCAGAAGCCCTGTGGTATATACAGGGCTGTAATGATCACGGCATTCTGCCAAGCATGGATGCTTCAGAGCATGAAACTGGGCAAAGGGACCCTTTGGGGACAATGTCATGCTTGAGTAAGTTCTGTTCATTTTGCACAGTGCACAGAATGCTGGGAGAACACTACCTAACACGTGGCACTTTTCAAGAAACAATCAGCCTACAGTGTTATAAAAGACTTTAAGAAATAATAAGGGCTGGAGAGATGGCTCAGTGGTTAAGAGCACTAACTGGCCTTCCAGAGTTCTTGAGTTCAATTCCCAGCAACCACAGGGTGACTTACAACCACCTGTAACAGGATACGATGCCCTCTTCTAGTGTGTCTGAAGACAGTATGTGTGTGTGTATATATATATATATATATATATATATATATATATAATTTTTTTAAAAAAGAAAGAATAACAAAATAGTTATCTTTTTTTTGAAAAATATTATTTTTCCCCGTGGAAGTTTTCAGTTTTCCCTCCAATTTTAGACCTACAACTGAAGGTTCTGGAATCAAAAGGCTTAGGATTTAGCCAGGTGTGGTGAGTTTAAAGCCAGCCTGGTCTACATAGTGAGTTCTAGGCCAGTCAGCATCTTAAAATTTGTCAGCCATAATGATGTCTCACTGAAGATGGCCATAGAGAAGTAGTTTGTCTTGGGAACCATATGGACCTACCTGATCAGCCTGCCTGGCTGACTCCCTGGATTCCTAGTGGACCTGGGCTAACAGTTCCATTATTCTGACCTGATATTCTCATCATTATTCTAAGGGTGTGCTCTCTCTCTCTCTCCCACCAGCTGATCAGACCTGACTGAATCCAGTCAGTTTCTGTCAGATGGCAATATGTAAGGCCTACTATAATATATTGCGATTTTTGTTCCCACTGGCTTTTCTAATTTGTAGGCCCCACTTAGGGGGCTTGCTCACACGTTGCCCTGGAGTCCATCGACATCGTACCTTGCATGGCAGAGGCCGCTCTTGCTTCCTCGTCCTTGTCACAGAGAGGTTTGCAGTCAAGGTCACCAGAAGCCATGTGCAAAGTGTCTGATCCAGACCCTGCCAACGGGAAAAGGCGGACAGCAGGAGAGCTACGCAAAAGGAGCGTTTGCCTGGGCGCCGCCTCTCCTCTGCACACACCTTAGCCGCTTGGTAATGAGAGCGCCATTTTCCTCTCTCGCGCGCAGAGCTACTCACCACTTGACGTCACAGTGCTCTCCGAGGATGAAGTCTGTTCAGACGATGGCTGTGTGAGATACTCCCTGACAAACGGACACAAGAAATATCTTCAACACGCTCGGCAAATAACTCCCTTAAAGCCCAACTGAAAACACACCCAAGTTCATAAATGTGGCAGACCTGAGCTGTGACGGGCTCTCGGAGTACAAGTGGCCAGCACCATTCTCCTGCAGGGAACAAGGAGACACATGGTGAGGGATCTGACAGTGACCATCCCAGGAAGGTCGCTTTAGGCACGTATCCCCATCAGTGCTTAAATGAGTCACTATTTACGCAGTGACAGGGCTTGCAGCATTTGCCGAGGACCCGAGTTTGGTCCCTCATATGTCACCTCAGTAGAACCTGTAAGTTCTTCTCCAGGGGATCTGATACCCCCTTTTCCGGCCCCAGCCCTGCCAGCACCTGCATGTACATGTGCATTCATTCACAAGGACACATGGACATAAAATATTTTTAAATTAAATATTAATTTTTCATGTGTTCCCCTCAAATACTAAAAGAAAAATAAAAAAAGCTCAAACTTCAAAAATAAGATTCTGTGTCACTGCTTCAGCTTCTATTAAATTTTCTCAAACTCTTACTTATTTTTGGTTTTGCATTTTAAAATGTTCGGTTGGTAGCTGTAGATATCTCCACATAGGGAGATGTTTTGTTTCACGTAGCCAGCTGGGGTCATTATCAAATGCTGAAGAACTGTTCTGTATCACCTACAGGAAGCTAAATAGGGCCGGCCCTACTTATGCACTATTTAAATACATAGTGATTACAGTTTTACGTATATACAGTATGCACATGAAAGAATCTATAAACCGGAGAAGTTTTCAATATTGTTCCATTTCATTGGCTATCATAGTTTATAAAAATCAGGAATTGAGAGGCCTAACATGACTGCCTTCCAAAAGACCCAACAAGCAGCTGAAAGAGTCAGATGCAGATATTTGCACCCAACCAATGGACAGAAGCAGCTGACCCCTGTGTTGAATTAGGGAAGGCTGGAAGAAGCTGAGGAGAGCAACCCTGTAGGAGGATCATCAGTGTCAATCTGGACCCCCAAGATCTCTCAGACACTGGGCCACCAACCAGGCAGCATATACTAGCTGATATGTGGCCCCCAACACACATACAGCAGAGAGCTGTTGGGTTTGGGCTCAGTCAGAGAAGATGCACCTGACCCTTAAGGAGACTAGAGGCCCCAGGGAGTGGGGAGTTCTGGTGGAGTGGGGACATACTCATGGAGATGGGGGTGGGGGTGGGATTGGAGGGGGCAGGAGGTGGGGAGAGGAGGTATGGGATGTGGAATAGTCAGAGGGTAGACTGGGAGGGGGATAAAAATCTGGACTGTAAAAAAAAAAGATTAAATAAAATTTCAAAAATATTTTACATAATAAAAAGAATCAAGAATTGATTTCTCTAAAATCATTTATGATGCCTTAACACAAGCCACGTCAGCACTGACTAGCTGCGGTAACGCCAAGCTTGTCGGCTGGCACCTTGATGCTCACACTTGAACTTAGAAGAGTGTTCCCGCATCATTAAACAGGTCTCCGGAAGGGGCAGGCAGAAGAGGGAACAATTTCTTTTGCAAACCTTCTATTTTAAAAGTCTAATTACCTCATTTAAAGCCAAAATATAACTGCAGGGAACACGCATGGTTGTCCCTATCCTGTCTCAGACAGGTAGCATCTGTGGGGTGCCCTGCGGCGGCCTTCCTGTCCCAAACCTGTCCCCTTAGCGCCTGCACAGTAGAAAGCTCCCACCTCATGATCTGATCCATGCTCAGAAGTGTTTTCATAAATATCAGATTCCTATTAACTGCACAAATGTACCATGTGATCTGGGAGAGACCTGACAAACCGAGTGGCCATTCGTTCCCCCCACGCCCTGAAGAGTTTCCCGGTAAGCAGTCAGATTTAACTCTCGTCACGAGAATCTTTATAAATCAGGGAACGACACAGCAGAACTCAAGCTTAACCTGTCATAAGCCTGGCCCAGCAACTCGTTTACCCACCGTCTGAGAATAACCAGAGGAAAGGGGTTGGGCTTTTGTTCCCAAATTCCATTTCAAATGTCAGGTTGTAGTATAGGAGAGTTGAGAGAAGGCCTTCAAACTCTCTGTGTATATGGAGTAATTTAAACTGTTTAAACCCTTATCCCACGCTCATGCAAGACCTTAACCCCACCACCACCAACCTTGTGACCTGGAGAGACTGAGAGAGAACACGTCCCTTGAACATAGTTTAAACGCGAAGAAAGTCAAGAAATAAAGCGAATTCGGGTGGGAGACTTACTGCGGCAGACTGGCTCACTCCACGAAGCAAACCCCAGGAGGAGGACAGCTTTTTCCTCATGGCAATCCATTCAAATAGAGACCTGATCCCATTTACATAAAAGCCTTGCTCTTGTGAGTAAGAGTTAACACAGGGTGGGGTTGTTGAGGTATGGAACAAAGTGACAGTCTCCTGTGGGCTGGGTCAGCAAACACAGGTACACATACACACACACACACATGTGCACACACACACACACACACACACACACACACACAGAGCAACGGCATCTCAATGTGCACAAAGAAAACTAGGAAAAACAGTTGGGAAAGTCAAGATTGTAGGGATTTGTAAGCCTGGGTAGCCTGGGACACTTGTTCTCAATAAAATGCTGCTTTAACCACAGTCTCTGCAAATGGAAATACTGCCTCTGATAAACAGGTGTCGCCAATATAATTTTACTACTGGACTGAGTTTAGACAGCTAATGCTAGTCAAATTAACAAGACAAGAAACACGTAGCCGGAGTTTATACAGACCTCAAACTGGACTCTGTGCCCATTTAAATGTTCGGAAGAGAGGAACAGTGTTCTACTGACCTGGGACAGAAACAGAACTCAATTTCCTTATCCCCCCCCCTTTTGATTTGTAACCAAAAGCACACCACACCCTGGAACCTGCTGGCACACCCAGCACTGAGAGGTTCCTTTAGAACCAGTTATCAGTCAATCTTGTAGTTGGCAATGTTATTTATTCTCCAGGGTTATTAATGCTGTGACTACACACAGCCTGAGAAGACAGGACAGACAATGCCCAGAAAATCCCCAAGACAGTTTTCTATCCATCCCATCCTTTGCCCCAGTGACTCTGCTCTCCCGGTGACATCTGTGTCATCTGGAAACGAGTCAGGACAGGAAGGAGAATCCGAGGGAGGAAAAACAATGACGGCCTTTTATACTAAAACCGCGGACTTTCGTCTCCCAGTCCTCTGCTCTCTGGGGATAGGTTTTGCGCTTAATGCCCTTGGCCATTCTGACTCTGGGTCAAAGCCACAGATACTATTTGTGTGCATTTGATGTGAAGCCAGGTTGGGATTGGAGAGAGGGCTTGGAAGTTAAGAGTTAGGACCTGAGTTCAGTTCCAAGTACCTGGGCTGGGCATCACACAGCTGCCTGGAACTCAATCCAGGGGATCTGACACCAGCTTCTAACTTCTGCCAGTACCCACATACATGGTGTGTTACAAATGAGCGTGCGCGCGCGCGCACACACACACACACACAGATAGAGACAGAGAGATATCAACCCTGAGGTTGGAAAGAGTGCTCAGTGGTCAACAGCACTGGTTGCCCTTGCAGAGGACCTGGGTTTGATTCCCAGCACCTACATGGTGGCTCACAGCTGTCTGTAATTCCAGCCCCAGGGAATCCAATACTGTCTTTGGGCACTGTATATATGTGTGTTACACATACACACTTGCAGGTAAAGCAGCCATACACATAAAATAAAAAAAAAATTTAAAAATCTTTTAATATAACCAGAAATTTTACATACACTGCCAAGTATCATTGTAGGATCGTATCAGAGACAAGAGGAGGGAGAGAAAGAACATCCAGTTTTACTCTGTCTTGTTCTGAAGCAGGTTCTTACCTCGTAGACCAGGCTGGCCTCAGACTCAACCCTCCCTTCCTGCTGCTGCCTCCTGAGAGCTGTGTCACAGAACTCTCAATTTGAGAACATTCAGGGGAGAAACAAGCATGTAGCATGTATCGAGGTTTGCAAGGCACTCGGAGAGCAGCTGGCTGCTCTTTAGGCCAGTGGAAAAAGCAATGTCTGAGGAGAAGCAGGCAGGCTGAGGAGGAGCCATTGTCCCAGGGAAATCTCTGTGACTTGAGAGGACCCTGGCGAAATGGACACCGCTGTGGAGGGAACAACAGTGCTGGACTCTGTGCTCCTGACCGCTGTCCCCAGCACTGCTGGGCCATCTGCCCATCCCAGAAGGTGGACAGTTACTTTCACATGCTGTCGCTCACACTGTACCACCTGGGTATCCTCTGAGAGCCCTGCAGTGTGGGGTGGAACTGTCTGTTACTGAGGTAGGAAAAGGACTGGCAGAGGTTGAGATGCGGACAGGCTTGTGGACCGTGTGGCCAGCAAGCGAGGATGTCACAGAAGTGTGGGTGTGTGGAGGAACAACCTCCTTACTCAACAAGCTGCAAAGCTCTGAGTCCACCTGGGGCTCATAGACGTCTGTGAGCTCTAGGGACACCCTGGAGATGCTGGGAAGAGGCTCTGTGGAATGAGAGGCCTCCTGCTCATCAGCAAGTAGAGCAGAGGAATGCAGAATGCATTGCATCCCCTCCCTGTGGATCTACTTGGCTTGCTCCCAGGCCAGTGGGCAGGAACTTGGTGGCTATACAGATGCTTATGTGCAGGTGCATATGGAATATACATAAAGGAATGCGTTTGCATGCATTACATAGATATGCAAAAAGCCTTGCAAAAGGACATCCCCTTTCACAGAGAACACAAATTCAGACAGGTGCAGCTATGTACAAGTTCCCAGAGCTAATACAGGCTCAGTCTTCATTCAGGCCTGCTCAGTTCCAAAACTTATTCCATCTGGCTAAAATTAATCAACAAGAGTAGATAGTGGGGTTAGCTCTCTGAATTATCACGCGGTCTCCAGCCAGTCTCTCTTTCTCTACCCCTCCCTCGTTGCTGTGAAATCCAGGGAGCTCATTTCATCCAAAGGCTTCAGCGCAGCCTCTCTGCTTCTCTGCTCCGCCCCTAAGTGAGCTCTGTTTTCCTTTAGAGCATCCCACACAGAACATCCGGCTCTCTCCTTGACTCCCTCAGCCATTCGGAGACCCTCTCACAAACACTGGTGTTCAATGTTACCTATTATGATCTAGGATAATGAAAAAAATGGAGCTTCCTCAGTAGGTGTGGGGGAAACTAGGAAGTAAATCCTGAGACTTTAGGCACACCGTAGAGGAAGAGAGGAAATAACTCCTGAGACTCTAGGAACACCATTGAGAGAGAGAGAGAGAGAGAGAGAGAGAGAGAGCAAGCTGAGCCTTCTTTGTAACGATGGTGAAGTGGACACTGGGAGTGGGGGCTCGGGGGGTGACACGGCTTCCAGTCTACCCAGGTTGTTGGGGACACACGGATGAGTGACCCAAGGGCCCTGCCTATGGGGCTAATAACTCCCAACCCTCTGACGAGCTGAGAGCCTCCAGACAGAAAGGCTGACACGCTGATGACATTTTCTAGGCAGGTAGGACCTGGGACGCTCCTGGTAAGAAGGTCAACATACCAATCTCCAGTAGTGTCTTTAACAGAGTCTGCAGGGGAACAGATCTGCGGACAGAACTGCCCACCTCCAAAGATCCCTCTTCTGCTCTATAGAAAGGGAAACAAACCCCCAACGCCCTGCGCCTGCGCACTCGGTCGCCAACCCACGGAGCAACTGCTGTCTTTCATGCTCTGATTAAAGGACAAACTGCTTCTGTGTCCCCATCTGACCCTCTCTCCACCAAGTTTACTGCCTGATATAGGACCGAAAATAACCTGGGGCCAGCAAGATAGCTCATCAGGTAAAGGTGCTTGCTACCAAGCCTGAGAACTTGATGGCAGCCCCTGGGACCACACGGTAGAAGGAGAGAACGGACTCCTGCAAGCCGTGCTGACTTCCATACACTCGCCATGACAGGAGTGCTCACAGGTGCGCGCACACAGAGACAGATAAACAGATAAGGTGAATGACTTCAGTGTGACCAGAAAGGGAGACCACGGCTACTGGGGCCTTGAGTCTGGTGGTTTGGTGCATACCTACAGTCCCAGTACTCACAAGGCTGAGGCAGGAGGATCAAAGTCTTTGGATAGTTTAGGCTATACAGTGAGCTCCAGGCAGCATGAACTATGGGAGTCTTTCAGAAATTATCTAGTTAGAACTAGCAAGATGGCTCCGTGAATAAGAAGCTCACTGCCTAGCCTCCTGACCCGAGTTTGACCTCCATCCACCTGAAAGAAGGAGAGAACCGACTCCTGCAAACTGACCTCTGACCTCTGACCTTCCCTTCTGAGCTGTGAAACATGCACCCTCCCCCACCCTGGGCAAAATGTTTGAAAATCTAATAATTTCAATTTTAAAAGAGTCACTGGGATCCCTAAAGGAAGTGGGAAGAGTCAGAGAGGAAGGCATGTTGGCCACAAATGACTTTTCTGGAGAATATCCAAGCTAGCCCAGGAAACCAGTCCTTGAACCCCAATCTTTAGAAGTCTCTATCCCAAGCAGTGGAGGCTTTCGAGCAGCAACACTTTGTTACCACAGAAAGGTCTTGTGAAGCACTTGGGTTTTGAAACTGGCCTTAAGAACCAAACAGAATTTTGACACCTGGAGAAACAGCAGCGTTCCGGGGAAACGCCCAGACGGGTGTACAGGATTTGTCGTGACTTACCCCTGCCTGGTTTGGCTGAGCTACAGAGATAACACAAGGCTATGCTGGGGAGGTGAAGGTAGAAATGCAGGTGTGAGGTGGCAGACGAGCTCGGGCAGGAGGCGAGCAGCTCTTCATAGGAGCAGAGATGGACAGAGACCCATGGCGGAAAGCCAGGGGTCAGGGAAAGGCCGGCATCGCTGGGAGCTCTGGAGAACTTGGATTATGGGTTCTGTTCACATTTATCCTGTGCTTATTCTAATCCCTGTTCTCATTATTCACGAGAACACTAAGAGTCAGAGCTTGCCATGGAATGCTCAGGGGCAGGTGGCAAGTGGAGGGGGTGCTTTCTTTCGGGGATGTGTTCAGAGGACAAGGTGGGGGAGAGGTGGAGATGTCAGTCTTAGGCTGTAGAGCCTGTTTGGAGGACAGAAACCAGGGGTGACAATATGGAGAACCGGTAGTTTAGGCCACTGTACAGCAGACAGGCTAGACAGCTTCCTGGGGCTGTAAGAAGGTAGAGTGGGGGACCCAGCCATTCTTCCAGCAGCATGCTAGAGATGTTTCTACTGTGACTCTGGGGTGTCTGTTTCTGAATGGATGTCAAGACCACAGGCAAAACAACTCAGCCACTGACCCTACTGATTGGAGCTCCAGTTCCCATCAGATGCACAAAGTGCTCTTAGGCATCAGACCACCTTCGGATGCCTAAGAGCAATGAGGGAGGGATCTAAGCTCAATGTGCTAAGAGGGGATGTTGAAAGGCTCCTCAGAACCTTTGAGGCTACAGGAAGCTGGATTTGAACCCTGAGTTTGCTACTTGCTAGTAGAGCCATCTTCGAGGAATGATTTAATTCCCTCAACTCCAGGTGCTTCCTTTGCCAAAGCAGAGGCCACCCCCACCCTGGCAGGGGAGAGGGTTAACGAGGCTTGTGGAAATGCTTTCCCGCACCCGTGCCTGGTGCTCAAGCATGCTGCCGCTTCCCTCTTTGTTTTGTGAAATTGGTGCCCGATAAAGAGGAAATTACTAATAACCAAACATCCTGTGAGAGGCTAAGGCCAACTTCCTGTATTAGAACTTTAGAAGAAAGCTAAGTAATAGCAAAGAAACACTCAAGTCCCTTTTATTTCCTGTCCTTAGTGTCTCGGTAAGGTGGGTACCGATGACTAGAAACCATAAATGAGTAATTACATATAAAAGCTATGTGTAATTACATGTTAAAAATCACAGATGTATAAAACCTGATGAGTGCACATAACAGGAAGAATGAGAACAGCTCAGAAACATAAGCAGAGGAAGGGTAACTTGTTTTAAAGTGGGAGGCTGACCTCAGGAAGGCATATTTTCACTGGAAAGAGCTAATGGCCAACAAGCATATGCAGAGATGACGGACACCATTATTCATAAGAGGAATGCAAATCCAAACCCACGAGGGTCTCACTTTGCATTTTCTGAGCTGGTCACAGTGAAGTGGAATTGGTGAGGAGGTAGAGAAATTAAAGCCCTAGGCTGATGATAGTGGCGAAGTCAAACAGAGCAGGCTGTGGCATCTGTTCTGAAGCTCATCACCACAGCAAACACGAGTCTCCTCACGGGTCTACATGCGAAAGCATTTTAAAGCATTTTATACAAAAACTTATGCACTGATATTCACAGAAGCATTGTTCCCAGGAGGCCAGGAACTTCTCCAATGCCCATGAGCCAGTGAAGAAGGGAAGGATCACCACACAGCAGAGCGAGGACCCAGAAAGGATGACATTTGAAAACCTAATGCTAACCAGAAGCAGCCAGGCCCAAGAGACCAGAGAGGGCTCATTCCATTTGTAGAAGACTTCCAAGAGAGAAAGTCTTTAGAGAAAGCAGATTGCTGGTCACCTAGGAATAGGTTGTACAGACAGAGGTCTAAATGGGTATAGGGCCAGGGGCGGAGGATGTAATCGAGGTGTTCCAATGTTATGGCAGTTCTCAAATCTGTCACTACATCAAAAGAGTTGACTACTTGTTCAGTTTGCGATGGTCATCCTGAACACCAAGGAAGGAACATACAGAATGTCTGTCTGGCCTGGAGAAGTTCCCTAGGACCTGTGAAGTCTGTTAATGTTACTGTCTTCTTTAGCAGAGGGGTACCACTGGTGCCTGCCTCTGGTGATGTGTACTCTTTAATAAGAAGCCAACGCCTTTAAGGTTATCTAGCCCTGATCTCAGGTCCTAGAAAGTCATGGCTATCTGAGATCTATTACAGCCATTAGTAAATTTAAATATGAAAACAAGACACAGCACCAAGTTCAGCCCACTCCACCCAACTCATTCAGCCCAAAACTTGTTTCTATTTTTATTTTAGATTTGTTTATGTGTGGGTCTTTTGCCTGCATGTTTGTAGGTGAACCACATAACACAGTGCCCACAGAGGCCAGAAGAGTGTCTCATTTTCCTTGGAACTGGAGTTAGGAGTGGTCGTAAGCCCTCAGATGGATGCTGGGAATTGAGGCCAGGTCCTCTGTGAGAGCAAGTGTTCTGTGCTCTTCACCACTGAACCAACTTCCCAGCCTGTAACCCAGATTTACACTCTGCATGGGATAGAAAGCCCCTAAGTTACTGAATTTAACTTCCTGGCTTCAAAGTTAGATGTTTCTTATGTACACACGAGTCCTAGGATGCCCCATACTATTTCTTATAAAGAAGGGGAGGAAGGAGGAACAGCGCTCAAAGGGGTCAGAACAAGGTGGTCCTGAGAACAAGACAGATCTCTGTCCGTACTCACGTCTGTACTCTGGTCCTCGTTCATTCTGGTACAGTCTAGAAGCTCCTGTCCCAAGATGGAGCCTGCTGTGGGGAGTGGGCACCTGGTGGTAGAGGTAGAAAGAGTGGCTTTCTGCAAAACTTAGCAGGGGACTACCAGAGTTCCCAGTACCCCTCCCCAAACCAGCCAATTTCTTACCAAGCAGGAAGAGAGTTCCTATTTCCTCCAGAGAGAAGTTAGTTACTAAGGACAGAAAAGCCAACCAGAAATGAAAATATGACATTTGCAATTCAAAGTCTTGTTTCCTCCACTCAGGAGCAGAAAGGACTCTCACTGGGAGGATGGGGGTGGGGGAGGGGTTAGCCCTGCCAACTCCACCGATCATCAACAGTTTGTAAAAATCAGTCTTTTGGCTTTAAAGGGCAGGTGAGGACTACGGCATAGGGAGTCTGAACCACGTCCATGACTCATCGGAGTTAATGTCGCAGTAAAAATGTAATGTGTTCCTCAGAGCTGTCTCAAAGAAGTTCAAAAGCAATGTCTGGATTCTATACTGTGAATCCTCAGAAAGCTGGAGAAGCGCCATCAAAAAATAGCAAAGAAGTAATAATGTCAATAAAATAGCGCTCATTAGCAGATACGCACACCCTGGAGGAGGCGGGCGGCTGTGACCTCACTTACTGGCACCCTCTTGTCACGTCCAAAGCCCCATCTTCTGCTTCCTGCTCTGGGGGACCTTTTACACAGAGCATGGGCTGAATTTCTGGCACACGAGACGGGTGTCAGTTCTAGCCTTGGAATTGCTGTGAGGCCGTCAAGACACAGGCATCTGCAGCAGGAAGGAATGAGAGTAGATGTGAACTTCCGATTCAAATTGTCTTAAAGATTAAACTTTTCTCACCCAAGAGATTGGTTGCACCATGTCTGAAAACATAAAAAGCAAACCAATTCTATTAACATTGTATTCTAAAACCCCTAGATGCTTAGCTACATAGAGGTAGAACTATTAAAAACGAACAACAAAACAAAACCCCACAAACTGAGCTGTGGCTACTGGAGGACAGAAACCCTTGTTCACCGAGCCACCCTTGTCTACCGAGCCACTAGCTGCTCCACAATGCACAGCCAGCAGTCAACACACAACACTGGCCTGTTTTTATAAGTTAAGTTGAATTAGAACATAGCCATGACTGTTCATCTGAGGACAGGCTGTGGCTGCTTGTTTGTTTCAGCAGTGCTACCCAAGAGTTGCCATGGAGACTATGGGACTAGAAAAGCCTAAGGTATGTGCTACCCAGCCTTCCAGAACAATTTTGCAGACTCCTTGGGAGGAAACTATAGGCACTGTGACCAGAAACCACCAGGTGTTGCATGCAGGCAGGGAACGGGCTGTAGCGACAAAGCACTCCTTTTGGGGAGCATGGTTGTTGCGTTTTGGGGCACAGGAAGATGCCAGGTTTAATTTTAAAAAGAAATGCAAGCCTCCAGCACTTGGGAGGCAAAGGCAGGCGGATTTCTGAGTTCGAGGCCAGCCTGGTCTACAGAGTGAGTTCCAGGACAGCCGGGGCTACATAGAGAAACCCTGTCTTGAAAAAAAAAAAAACCAGAAATGCAGCTTTTCTATCCATCACAATATTTTGGTTCATATCCTGGCTTGGCCTCTTGCAGGTTGTGAGATTGTAGGTAAATAAGGTTTCCACTCAGGGCCCTAATTCACTTATATGTAAAGGGAAACATGATCTCAGGCAAATTATGTTTGATGTTCTTCTGTTTTTCCATCTTTCACGTGATCACCACAGGCAGGGGACACGGTGCTTAAGCCCACTTGTTGGTCTTTCGGAGTCCCTCGGTTTGGTTCTCAGCACCTGATGGCTTACAATCTTGTATAACTCCAGGTCTGGTGGTCTGATGCTTTCTTCTGGTCTCTGTGAGCACCAGGCAAACATGGCGTCCATTTACACTCAGGCAAAACAATCACACACATAAAATAAGACAAAATAATCTAAAAATATTTCTCAATGAAAAATAAAATGGTCCAGGAGCCAGGGCAGCAGCTAAGTGGTAGAGCATCATCGGGCATACTCTGTCACCAGCCCCACAACTGTAGATCCAGTAAATGGGAATCACACTGGCACACCCCCCCCCCCATCAGACTGTGCAGTTAAGTTAACCGGAGCGTTGAGACTACAGGATGCAGCCATAATTCCACCGTGAGGGTGGTGCTCAGCTGAGAGTTTTCGTGGATAAAGAAACACAAGCAGGGTTGATGGTGTCTGGCCCTGGGCCATTCACAGGATGCAGTTTTCTGACCTTTGGCCTGGCTTTATAGAACGGCCACCAGGTCCCATCCTTCACTGCTTTCTCCTCGTTCTTAGCAACCCCTTTTATCCCACGTAAGCTCACACTCCACAGAGGCGGAAGCTCACATGTTCTTCCTTCTCTGCTCTCTGAGTGCTGGCTTGGCTGTTCCCACCCCACCCTCTGGAGTCCTTCCCAAAGCCATTTCCCTTTCCCTTCTGGTTCACTTCTTCCATCTTCTATGGAAGTTTTCTGAACTTGAGTCTTGTTATTTTAGGATTTGTTCTTAATGATGCATAATGGTGCTTGGTATAGAGTGGATCTTCCGGTTTAAATGAACTGAATCCATAGACAAATATCCAATAGATCTCCCTGGACAGATTAATTGTTATTAATTATTGTCTCTTTCCAGGAAGTCCTCCCCACCTCTGTGTGGGCAGGAGTGGGGAGGGGCGTGTCCACACTCACTCAGCAGGGGTGTACACTAGAACGAGTGTTTCCAGGTCAGGGGTACCTGATGTCTGCTTCCTTCTTGTTTCTGCTATGGTTTGCTGCTTCTGAATAGAAAACCAGCATCATTAGCTGTCTAAAGGAAAATTCCACCCCAAAGTTCTCAAGATAATTCCTTCAGCTTAAAAAAAAAAACCACACTGGGGAGGGAACAGGGCAAACAAACATGAAGGTAGATGAGCAGTGAGGTGGGGGTGGGTCTGCAGGAGTTTAGAGGGGTGTGAATATGGCCAAATATGTTGTATGACATTCTCAATTAATAAAATAGTTCTTAAAAAGGAGACAGGTTTTACAGAGCACTGGGTGCTGTTACAGAGGACCCAGTTTGTGGTTTTCAACACCAGCACGTCACAACCGTCTATAACTCTAGTGCCTGAGGATCCAACATTCTCTTCTGCCTTCTGTGGGCAGTGCACACATGTAGTGCACAGACATATGTGCAGGCGAAACATCCACACACATAAAATAAACATAAACACATAAAAGTTCAAAGAAAAAAGTAGCCAGGATGGGATAGGTCCCAAGTGAGGATTGTTACAGAGCAAAGCTGCTCCCAAGGCCATGGCACAGGAACAAATCCAAATTCTTATTCAAGCCTGCCCTGGCGGTGGAGGCATAGAGCCAGGATACCCAGGGATCAGGCAAGAGCATCCAGGTTCAAGATTTGCCTGGGCCACATAGTGGGTGCAGAGCCAGCCTGGGCAACTTAGGACAACCCTGTCTCCAAATAGAAAGTTAAAACGCTGGAGATATGATTCAGGGACAGCCTTCATCAACATCTGGGAGGTTCCAAGGTTCAGTCCCAAGCACCTACAAACAAAACCAGGGAGAATACCCCTGGGCAGCAGTGAACGGGATGCTCACACATCACCAAGTCCACACAATTCACACCTAGATAGAAACAAGGCTTTAGGGAAAGGGGTAGGAGTGAAGGGCAGGGCCGGTTACCTCATTCTTCATGGTATTGTGATCAAAAGGTAGATTTCTACCTCTTACACCAAATGGTATAATGAATGAGTAGTAGGAGGAAATGAGAAGATGAGGAAGAAGAGGAGAAGGAGAGGAAGAAGAGGGGGAGGAGGGAGAGGAGGAGAAGGAAGAGGAAGAGGAAGAGGAAAGAAGAAGAAGAAGAAGAAGAAGAAGAAGAAGAAGAAGAAGAAGAAGAAGAAGAAGAAGAAGAAGAAGAAGAAGAAGAAGAAGAAGAAGAAGAAGAGGTATCCATTGCCTATCTGGTAATCTTTTTGTAGAAAAGTAATATGTTTAGATTCCTCAGACTTTTCATACATACTGAATAATTTTTAAATTATTATTATTATTATTTTGTATATGGGTGTTTTGCCTGCCTTTATATGTATGCACCATGGGAGTACAGCACCTGAGGAGACCAGACGAGGGTAATGGACCCCACGGAAGTATAGATAGTTGTGAATGGTTACGTGGGTACAGGGACTCAAACCCAGATCCTCTGGAAGAGCAGCCAGTGTTCTAACCGCTGAATCATCTCTCCAGTCCCTGTCCATCCTTTCTTTTCTGTGTGGTTTGAGGGTGTTTTTGTAATGACACAGCATCTCACTGTGTAGCCCTGGCTGGCCTAAAATGCACTACATAAATCAGGCTGTCCTTAGACTCACAGAGATCAGCCTGCTTCTGCCTCCTGAATGCTAGGATTAAAGAGGTGCAACCACTGTGCCTGGTTTAAATTCCATTTTGTTTTCCTATAATAGCCAAATCACAGTTGTTACCTATGTAATTTTTTAAAAAACAAAAACCTCAGGCCTACCAATTTCTCCTGCAGAAGTTGGTGTCTCTCTGTGCAAGACAGGGGCTCATAGTGAGGAGACTCAGAAAAGCCCTGTTGTGAGAGAGTGACAGCGTAGATTGAAAGATAGACTATAATAATCTAAAGCACAAGACACAACAGGCCCTAGAGAAAGCCCACAGCCTGAGGAGGCTGAAAATGACCAGTTTTAATCACTATTGTTCAAGGGAAAACATTCACAACTATAAAATTCTCACTGTATTTCCCTAGTTAGCCCGCGAGTAAGAGCCAGACTTTGAACAGGGAGCTGAGTGGATCGGCACTAAGATCCTGAGGCAGAGAACAAAGACGTTTGTAAAGACGCAGCTCCCAGAGGCCACAGTGGTGAGATAAATCAGTGGTAAAGAACTTACTGCCCAGCTGATGTATGGAGTCCTGACACCCAGCAGATGGGAGGAGAGAAATGACTCTCCCAGGTGGTCCCCTCCACACACATGCATATATATACATACATACAAATATCCCAGGTGGTCCCCTCCACACACATGCATACATATACATACATATACACGTACATATAATGTAAGTTTCTAAAAGTTAAAATAATTTATAGTCAGCAAACCAGCAACTAGGGAGCCTGCATGGGACTGACCAGGCCTGCGTATGTGTTACAGGTGTGTAGCTTGGTCTTTTTGTGGAACTCCTAACAGTGGGATGGGGCTGTCTCTGCCTTTGGGGCCCTTTCCCTCCTACTGGGTTGCCCTGTCTAGCACTAATAGGAGAGGCGGTATCACGTCTTACTGCAACTTGATATGCCACGTTTGGTAATATCCCTGGGGGGCTGCTCTTTTCTGAGGGAAACGGAGGAGGAATAGATCTGGGGGAGAGGGGGAGTGGGGGGGGCACTGGGAGGAGAAGATGGAGGGAAAACTACAGTCGGGATTAATATGTGAGAGAAGAATGTTAAAAATTAATCATAAAATAAATTATATATATAATTATATAATATATTTATATATTATAAAGTATATATATATATATATATATATATACATACACTGAACCACCAACCAACGAGCATACATGGGCTGGACCTACCCCACCCCTCGCCCTGCACAGATATAGCAGACGTGCAGAGCTTGATGTTCATGTGGGTCCTGTACAACTGGAGTGGGGCCTATCCTACAAGTTGTTGCCTGTTCATGGGATATGTTCTTCTAGCTGGGCTGCCTTGTCTGGCCTCAGTGGGCGAGGATGAGTCTAGCCTCACAGAGACTTGATGTGCCAGGGCTGGACATGTAGCTAGGGTGATGTCCACCATCTCAGAAGACAAGGAGGGAGGGGCAAAGGAATTTTGGAGGGGGTGACCGAGAGGAGGGACAGTGAGTGAGATATAAAGTGAATAAATAAAAATAAAATGAAAAAAATTTAAACATAAATTATGTATAATATATAACTATTTTCTTTATTAATATGGCATAATTATATTATATATAATTATATATTTATATGTATATAATATGTATAATGTAATATAATTGTATATCTCCAGATAAATATGGCTTTAGCTCAAGAGGATGGTGTCTACCAACCATCACTAGTGCTGAAAATGTCGCTTTTCTTGGGCTGCTTGAACTAGACTTGAATTCCTGGTCCTCGTGCCACCTGCAGAGCTCAGGACTACAGACGCGCACACGCAGATGTACACATGTTTTAGGTGCTTTACCTAATTTATGTCATTTTTTAATTAAATGGGCCTATATCGTGTTTATAATTAGTTGTATTATGGACCCTGGAAAGAGATATGCGCAAACGCCACCCCTTTTCCTTCTTCTGTCCTGTGCTGGCTCAGCTTGTCCTTTAGACTCCAGATTTATGAACTGAGGAGGAGACTCAAATCCAGTCTACTTTAGGGTCATGTTGAAGGGAGAGCTGAGAGATGGCTGGACAGTTAAGAGAACTCGCTGTGTAAGCCTGAGGACTGGAGGTCGGATCCCAGCATCTGCATAGCGAGCTGGACATCCCACAGATGCCTGTAATGACAGCTCTGGGATACAACACCCTCTTCTGACGTCCAAGTGCTTACACATGCACATGCACTCTGTCAGACAGATATGAATGAATGAATGAATGAATGAATGAGTGAGTGAATGAATGAGTGAGTGAGTGAATCTTGAACTCCAGTGGTCGGACATACCCACTGCTCTGCTTTAGTCCCTGACACCTACATGACAATGTACAACTGTAACTTCAGGAACCCAATACCCTCTTCTGAGGTTCTCAGGTACAAGGCACACATGTATGCATACATACGTGTCAACAAAACACTCATACACTCAGAATAATATTTAATTAAGAAAAGAAAATTAGCCGGGTGTGGTGGTGCACGCCTTTAATGCCAGCACTTGGGAGGCAGAGGAAGGCAGATTTCTGAGTTCGAGGCCAGCCTGGTCTACAGAGTGAGTTCCAGGACAGCCAGAGCTACATAGAGAAACCCTGTCTCGAAAACAAACAAACAAATAAGAAAGAAAGAAAGAAAGAAAGAAAGAAAGAGAGAGAGAAAGAAAGAAAGAAGAGAAAGGAAAGAAAAGAAAATTAAAAATTAATAAATATTTTAAGAAAAGAACATTTTGAGAGTCTAGCCTAAATAAAAGAAAAGAAAGAGGGAGGAAGCCAGAGCCCGAGAGCCTGAGTTCAGATGCCTGGCGTCACAGGAAAAGGCGTGTGTGGTAGTGCACACTGCAATCCTATTGCTGGGGGAGCATGTGGGGGGGGGGACGACACAGAAGGGTCAGTGGGGCTTGCTGGGCAGTGATCCAACTTAGACAGGTAAATTTTACCTTACAGACAGATATAATTCCAGAGATACATATGTCGATGTGAGCACTGTCCTGAAGAACTCAGCTACTCGCTGAAATGAAACATTTGCCTTTGTACGGGGCTGGAGATGTAGTGGTTAAGAGCACTCGCTAGCTGCTCTTGCAGAGGACCCAGGCTTGGTTCCTGCACCCATGTGACTGCTCACAACTGCCTGTAACTCCAGTTTTAGGAGATCTGATGGTCGCTTTTGCCTCTGCAGGGACCAGGCACAGACGTGGCACACAGACATATACACGCAGTCAAAACACTCACACATATTAAAAACACAAATAAATAAGTAAATAAAAAATTGTCCTTCTGAGTTGGATCTAGCAGTGTGCACATCTGTCATCTCAACACTTGGGATCCTGAGGCAGGTAGATGACAAGTTCTAGGCCATCCTGGGCTACATAGGGAGACACCCCCCCCAACTAAAAAAGCAATATAAAACAAAAGCCATCTTTCTCGTGCATAAACTCTACATATCAGATAACTAAAATCTGTTTCCCGATGACTTCTAAAGCCTTATCCCTCAAATGTTGGAGATTGGGAATAATGCCTATGTGGAGGAAAATGCTATTTGATAGCCCATAGCCAAGAATAGGAAAATGGGTCCACATGAGTTAACACATGGGCACATACCCAGAAACCAGAGGACAACAACATGAGGCTTCCTGATTCACTATCTACCCGAATATTTGAGACAGCCTCTCACTGAACCTGGAGCTCACCAGTTTGGCTATATTAGGTAGCATACAAACTGATGGAACCCTTCTACCTCTGTACCTTCCTCTGACTCCGCCCCCAGTGCCCTCCTTCCTCTGACTCCGCCCCCAGTGCCCTCCTTCCTCTGACTCCGCCCCCAGTGCCCTCCTTCCTCTGACTCCGCCCCCAGTGCCCTCCTTCCTCTGACTCCGCCCCCAGTGCCCTCCTTCCTCTGACTCCGCCCCCAGTGCCCTCCTTCGCCCCCAGTGCCCTCCTTCCTCTGACTCCGCCCCCAGTGCCCTCCTTCGCCCCCAGTGCCCTCCTTCCTCTGACTCCGCCCCCAGTGCCCTCCTTCCTCTGACTCCGCCCCCAGTGCCCTCCTTCCTCTGACTCTGTCCCCAGTGCCCTCCTTCTTCTGACTCCGCCCCCAGTGCCCTCCTTCCTCTGACTCCGTCCCCCAGCCAGTGCCCTCCATCAGGTTTCTCTTCCAGCTCATATCCTTCCTTTTTGGCTTGTTCCCCATATCTGCTTGGATTACAAATGTGCATAGCCATGCCCAGAATTTATCATGGAAGTTCCAGGGACTGAACTCCGGTCTCCTACTTGCAAAGCAAGCACTTCACCTACTGAGCCTCCTCTAGCCCAGAACTCTTGCTTGTTTGTGTTTGTTTTGTTTCTGGGGGTCAAAGTCATGCTATGTAGCTTAGGCTGGCCTGGAACACCATGTAGCCTAGCATGGCCTCTAATGAAAAACACTCTTAGGTCAGCTTCCCAGTCCTGGGGTTACCAGTATGAGCCACCATGCCCTGGGGACCCCTTAGATTTGTGAAACTGTGCTCATTGTAGGAAGCACACGGGTGGCTCCTCCCAGATTACAAACAGTGGTTGATGCTTGTAGAAGTGATTGGTGCTTGTAGACTTGTAGAAGTCTGGGGCTTCTAAAGGGTGCCACACAGCTCCAAAACACAAATGTAGAATTCCCTCACCCCTACTAGCCCAGTGTATGCTGCAGACATGCTACTAGCAAGAACACCAGCTACGGCAAGCTTAATTTCACAGTGAGCAGCAGCGCTTTCCATATTTTCCATATGACAGGCCAGGCCGAATGATGGCCTCCTGTTTGCACTTGGACTTTGGATTCTTCTGCAGAGCAGGGGCTGCCGAGTCGGGGCGTACAGGCTTCATGAAGAACCAGGGCAAACAAGAGCCGCTGGCCCTGCTGCCTCCCGTGGGTGCAGCTCCTGTGGCCGCCTGTGAGCTCAGAGGTCTCAGATGCCCTGCCATGGGGGAAGCTGACCAAAGCAGCTTTCTGAATGACAATGCACAGACTGACAAAGTTCTAATACTCAATGGGCTGCTGAAAATCAAATGCCTGCTGCTCTTATCAGAACTGCAGGGTTCATCATCAACAATGCCACACACCTGCTGTCACAACACAGTACATGTTGCAGGGAAAAAAGAGCCCTTCCTGTTCTGTGTATTAAAAGACACCAAGCCGGGCGTGGTGGCGCACGCCTTTAATCCCAGCACTCGGGAGGCAGAGGCAGGCGGATTTCTGAGTTCGAGGCCAGCCTGGTCTACAAAGTGAGTTCCAGGACAGCCAGGACTATACAGAGAAACCCTGTCTCGAAAAAAACAAAAAACAAAAAAAATAAAATAAAATAAAAGACACCAGAGTTGGGGGAGGAGGGGCTGGTGAGGTCTCAGGGAGTATTGGTACTTGCTGTGCAATTTGGTGACCCATTGTCCCCTGACCCCAACAGGCTTGCAGCAGCATGAGTGTGAGCATAGCCATAAACTAAGAATCTATACAATGGAGTTGGCAGTGGGTACATCTCAGCGGCAAAGGCTCAAGGCTCTGGGTTGGCAGACTGGGAGGTAGCCCAGAGCTGGGAGACCCCATAGCACCAACAGCACTAAGTAAACAAAACTGAACAGGGGTTCTAGGTTTCTATTCAATCCTGCAAATAGGTAAATGCCGGGCATGGCGCACACTTTTAATCCCAGCACTTGGGAGGAAGAGGCAGATGGATTTCTGGGTTTGAGGCCAGCCTGGTCTACAAAGTGAGTTCCAGGACAGCCAAGGCTACACAGAGAAACGCTGTCTTAAAACACACACACACAACCCTATAGTTGGAACAACATGATGAACTAACCAGTACCCCGGAGCTCTTGTCTCTAGCTGCATATGTATCGAAAGATGGCCTAGTCGGCCATCACTGGAAAGAGAGGCCCATTGAACTTTCAATCTTTATATGCCCCAATACAGGGGAATGCCAGAGCCAAAAGAATGGGAATGGGTGGGTAGGGTGGGTGGGGGGGTATGGGGGACTTTTGGGATAGCATTGGAAATGTAATTGAGGAAAATACGTAATAAAAAAAAACAAAAACAAAAACAAAACACACACACACACACACACACACCAAAGTAAATAGGTAAATAAATGCAATTTTAAATGAAAGTTAACAAAGACGCTATTGATCTAGTGATCTGTGTATCTATTAATAAATGAATAGTTTGGAAAACAACAACAACAACAACAAAACAGTAGCCAGTTAGAAAACTGCTCAACATGAAAGTTACCTACAAATATGAGTTAAGATCGATGTGCCAGTGGGGTTCAAACTGCAAACACTGAAGTCGGGGAGCACAGACTCTCACACAGCACTGGAGGAGTTTGGAGCACTCCATAGGGTGGGAAATTAGAGATTTGTCTCTCATTTTAATTTTATGCGTATGAGTGTTTTGTCTCTGTGTGTACCCTATAAGTGCAGTACCTGAGGCGGCCAGAAGATGGCATCAGATCCCCTGAAGCTGAAGTTACAGATGGTTGTGGGCTACTGTGTGGGTGCTGGGAACCAAATTGGGGTCCTGGGGAAGATCAATAAGTGCTCTTAACTGCTGATCCATTGCTCCAGTTTCTTGGTAGAATTTTTTTTTAATTATAGTTAAGACTAAGCTATGGCTTATTGCTCTACACATAGGTATTTATTTGTGGTGAACTTGTCCCCTCAGAGCTGTGTGCACAATTGCTCACAGTGTCTTTATCCATAACTAAAAACAGCAAATATTTTAGATTTCTAATAATAGACAGAACCAATGTATGGGACATTCAGAGAGAAAATGCAGCCCAACAACTCAAAGCTTGTTACTTGTAAACACAGTAAATGTCAGACACATGTGAGAGGGACGGACAGATGCCAGAGGACACCTCTGGCCTTCCTCGGTTCCAGCCCAGCTCAGCCCAGCTCCACGTGTCCTGGTGACTCCATGGTGGCTGAGTGCTGTGAGGCCAGGGACGGGCACTCACTGGCAGAAATTCTGTGTTTCTTGTGCATTTTCAAGCTAGCTGAACAGTACACTTAAGTCCTGAATGTTTTATGAGTTTGCATGAAGAAGAGAGTTGAAAAATCACATGGATGAGGGCTTGGCACAGTGCCTACCTTTGATGCCAGCACTCGGGAGGCAGAGGAAGGCCGATCTCTGTGAGTTTGAGGCCAACCTGAACTACAGAGTGAGTGAGTTCCAGAACAGTCAGAGCAAATAGTAAGACCCTGTCTCAAAAAACAAAACACAGAGAGAGAGAGAGACAAAGATAGACAAAAAGATAGGGAGACAGAGACAGAAAACAGAAAGAGAGACAGAGACAGGGACAGAAAAGAGAGAGAGACAGAAAGACCGAAAACAGAGAGAAAGACACAGAGAGAAAAGAAAATCATATAAATGAAAATAACTCAGGCATGGTGGTTAAGATCATATTTGCTCTATGAGTTCAGTTCTAAGCACTCATGTCAAGTTGTACACAAACACCAGTAATTGTAGCTCAAGGGGATCCAAAGCCTTCTTCTGGACTCTGAAAGCAACTGAATTCATGTGTGCACACATGCATGCACGTACATGTAGCAACAATTAATAAAAAAGAGGTCATGAATTTGACAGTAAGAAAGGGGAAGTATATGGGAAGGTTTTGAGGGAGGAAAGGAAGGAAGAAATGATGTAATTATATTATTTCAGAACTTAAAATATAATAATAATAATAATGTCTATCACTTGAGAATGCTTGCTGCTCTTTCAGAGGACCTGAGTTGGGTTCCCAGCACACAAGTCAGGAGGCTTTTAACCCTGTAACTTCAGCTTCAGGAGGACCCACCCCCTATGCCTTTAAGGACTCCTGCATTCATGTGCACATACACACACATGCAAAAAATAAATAATAAAATAACAATAATAAATATAATAGATAATAAACAAAAAGAAAATGCAAGGTTTGTGAGCTACTCAGGGTTAGGAAGAAACCACTTAAAAATGTGTGCAACTGTCACCTGCACAGTAAGAAAACTACTCAATTGCTAGGAGCCAGGGGGATAACACGAGCCTGTTCAGAAGGCCTGGAAGGATGTCAGACACACTCAAAAGTTACAGAAATGTCAGTGCCACTGGTCTGGTGCCAAGGAAGGGCAGAGGCAGGGGAGTTCTGAGGCACTGGACTGTGGAGGTAAACACAGATCTGTCCCCCTGCCCCAACCCGTGGGGAGCTGAGAGGCTGGGAGGAGGACCCAGGCACAGACATTTATGTATGACTTTCTCAAAGCCAGTTGAAAAGGCTTCTGCTGACTGCTTCGCAGCCACAGGCTTCAGGGATTTTCTGCTGCAAACCCTGGCAGCCTAATCCTAGTTAGCCAGACTGGTGGGATAACAGAGTTCCCCACGTCAGAGCATGTCATTCCACACACCAGTTGTGAAGGAGGGAGAGCATATTCTGGAAGCCTGCTCCAGCAGAACACGCACACCAGCTCTGGATGCATCTCGTCGCTGTAGTGCGTGTTCCCGGAAGCAGCCTTCCATGAAGGACAGACTCTGAGAAGTCAGGTGACTTGCCTAGTTTTGGCAGGTGCTCTTGCAGACTTGGATTCTTAACACAGGCTAGTTTGACATTAAGCTCGGTGTCCTTAAGCCACCATACTACATCATCTGCACATCTCATCTACACCTGCATTTTTCTTTATATTTATTCATTCTGCATGCAGATGCATACATGCCTGTGGTATGTGTGTGCATTTGTGTGTGAGCACACATGTCACGGCTTGCGTGTAGAAGTCAGAGGACATCTTGTGGGGATTTTTTTTTTTCTTTTGCTATCTTAGTTCTAGGAATCACACTCAGGGTGTAGGACCTGGTGGCAAGAGCCTTTGCATCCTGAACTATTACATCAGCTCCATATCTGTATCTGCATTTGGGAAAGCTTGTCCCTCAGCCCCATCAGAACTGCTGAGCAAACTCTCCTTGTCTTTGTTTCCTCATTCACCCATCCTTTTGCATTTTTTATTTGTTTATTTTTGAGACAATGCCTTTCTATGTAGCTCAGGTTATCCCTTCATGACTTTCAGAACTGGGACATAGGCATGGACTATCACCTTCAGCCCCCAGGGCCTTTTATCTGTGTGTGTCTCAGTCACCTAGATGCCTATTCCTTCCTTGACATCCCTCTAGTTTCTGCTGATGCAGGGCATGTGATTGTCACCCGTCATCTGTCCTCAGAGTCTTCAGGTGGTCCCTTCTCACTTGCTCACGTCCTCCACAGAGAGGTTTCTGGGAAACAGTTTAGGGGAGAGCCTCCCTCCACCTGTGGCATACACATGCAGACACTGTTAAAAAAAAAAAAATACAAGACAGGCTCTTCTCAGGATTCCCCCCAAAGGAGTCCTCTTGTGGTCTGTCAAGTGGCATCCTGAGAGCCCAGATTAGCTCTCATCTGTGTTTCCTATAGATAAGAAGCCTTGACTATGTTGTATGCCTGACCTCCATCTAAGAATGCTTTGACATTTCCTTTTCAAAGTATCTGCTGATAGCCCAGGATTGCCATGGTAGCACAAACCTGTAATCCTAGCAATTACACCCAGGGAGGATGACACAGAAGATGGAGAATTTAAGGTCATATTGGCTACATAACCATTTCCAGGCCAGTCTGGACTACGTAAGACCCTGTCTCAAAAAAAAAAAAAAAAAATCAAACAAGGGGATAGAGAGATGGCTCAGCAGTTAAGAGCACCTGTTCTTCCAGAGGACATGGGTTAGATTTCCAGCACAACATAACAGTTTACAACCATATATATACCCAGTTCCAGGAGCGCCAACATCCTCATCTGGCTTCCTCAGGTATCAGATACATACATGAGGCTCAGACATATATGTGGGAAAATAACAATACATATAAAATGAATAACAGTAACAGATACAGATACCCACTACTGCCTATCAACACAAGATACTTGTACACAATCCAGGAAGAAAGCAAACGTGCAGGTGGCCTCAGGATAGATACAATGCTAAAAGAAAAAATATAAGTAGCCACTCAGGCAAGCTAACAGCAGGAAGGTGCACTCCACCTTAGAGGCAAGTGGGCACTCAATCACCTCACAGGCCAGCCAGACCTGCTGCCAAATAATACCCTGACTGGGTTCTTCAATACTGTTCAGATGCCGAATCAAATGTGACTACCACTTCCTTATTCTCTGTCGTGGGCATTGGCCTGCTCATCTGGAAAAACCAATCCCATCTTGCCACAGCTGGCACACGAATTTGAGATGGGTCAGAACAGTTGCTAATTTATTCACCTAGCTCAAGAGTTTCAGAACAGCTGAGGACATTTGAATGCCTTTCTTTCCGACTCATAATTCAAGTGGCTGACTCAGAACTCGAGAGGCCTGGGTGGCGGTGGGGGACGTGTGTATGTGTATGGCTACTATCCTCCCTCATTGCTGTCCCAAGGCGACCTACTATGTAGAGCATTGTGAAAATGTGAACTGCTCTCTTTGCCCAAAAGTTGATTTTCACAAGTGTTGAGAGAGACCTTTATGTAAAGAAATGGTCTTGAGCAAAACCCCATAGGTGTGCCTTCTCTGGGCAGGCAAAATACAACCATCGACATGTGTTCCATGAATTCTGGTAGCTTGAGAGCAGGTGCATTGAGGAAGGAAGTCCACACATGAAAAGAAAAAAAAAAAAAAAAGCGCTTCTAATACCATTCCAACCAATTGTCTCTGGAGGCTGGGCTGGAGGACCATAACCAGCAAGGAACCCAACAGTGGCCTTTGGGCTGTGTCACCGCCGTAGACACGCCTGCTCAGATGCCACAGGGAACCCTTGAGAATGGGGACCCAAATTCTTACTTGCTCACAAAACACTGAGATGTAATATCAATTTCATCAAAAGACAGATGTAAGTGGCTGGTGGGTTAGTGCTCCGAGCATGAGCACTGAAGCACCAAACTGGGCGCAGCTGCTTATCCGTGCCTCCACAGGGTAGCTCTTCTCACAAGAGACCCTTCTCCAAAGCCTCCTGAGCAATGACAACATGTATCCTTCCTGATTTAAAGAACAGTTTTTATTGCTTTCTGAAACATTGAAAACCAGTGAGCTGTACAAACCAAGACAGTAACAATAAAATATTAAAATAAAATATAAAACAATGTTGCTATTCTAAAAGGAAGCAATTCCTTAAACGCCTCAGCCACTTCCTCAGACCAACAGTGGAAAAGGCACAGAAATTCACAATAAACCCAGACCAAGCACCACTTGGGTCACGAGATGAATGAACTCTTATGTCTGGGAAAAAAAAATCTGTCCTACTAAATTAAGAAGTTCACTGAACAAAAGCAGCTGTCCGGTAAACGGTGAGGCAAACAAGCTTTACAATTTCCATTTCATCTTTGTAGAATAAAGCAGGTTTATAAATAGCCTGACATTTGTAATTTGACACTTGTCTTCTCACATTATTCTTGGTAAATGCTCATAATAAGCCTTTGGCTGGCACACAAAATTCTAAATACCCGTTTCAAAGGTAAAGTATATTTGAGCAGAGGAACGCACACCGTTTAACCCCAGCACTCTGGAGGCAGAAGCAGGTAGATCTCTGTGAGTTTGAGGCGAGCATGGTCTACAGAGCGTTTTAGATCAGTCAGAACTACACAGTGAGACCCTGTCTCAAAAACAAAACTAAAGTGTGCATATATATCCATACATATACACACACATTTATGTTAAGAACACATTAAAAATTTTAAAGCAAGTTTACATGTGTTTAATATTGATACACACTCTTGCACACAAGGGTAAGTTGCCTCTGAGCTAAGTAAGCCCCAGCTCTGTTTCATTTTAAACGGAAGGATAGCCATAGACAAATCTAGCAACAGCCTGGGGTGCAGAGGCCAGAGGCTGAGATCCCCGGGGAGTCCTACAGCGAGCAAGGGATTGCTGCTAGCTAACGCTTCCACTGGCTAACCCAGCAGCTGGGATCCAGGAAAACGATAGAGGCTCTTCCTCCTCATCCTGGGCGACATGAGCCGGAGTAGAATGTGCTACTTACACTGAACGGCCCTGGTCTTCAGCTCCTGAGTCTGAATAGTGCTGGGGACTGTGATCTTCTTCTGGACTTGCTTCCTCTAGTTCTTGTAGCAGAGGCTTGCCTCATGCACAGGCCCCATCCTGATCCCCCTGACCCATATGCACAGGTCAGCCTGGGTTTGAGCAGCGGGAAGGGCGCTGGGTGCTTGCTCTTAGGCACAGGAAACTGGAAATATGCTTTTCTTCTCAGGGAAGTGATAAGCGTAGGCTCAACTTCTGCAATTCTGTTTGCACAGGGCGGGCGCAGCAGGCCCAGATCCTTCCACCCCAGAGAGTCCCTAGAAGCAACTTAAGCTTTCTGTACTCCCCTCTTTCACCAGAAAGCTGTTAACACCGCCTCCTCTGCACCCCTGCACCCCTGCACCCCTGCGCCCTGCACTTCCTCTGTGCAGGCTAAAGGCCAGCCTCCTGGGACAATTGAATAGTTCCTTTTTTCCCCCTCCTCCATTTTTGCTTCACATTTTAAGGACATCTGAGGTGATATCCCTGAGTTTCATATTGCCAAGGCCTCCGGACCCCTGGCTCTATGTGCTCTCTGGCTGTGGACCTTCTTCCTAGTGGGCACATCTTGCAGCCGCTTAGCAATGTCTAATGGTTTCTGGCTGAAGTTGAATTTTTAAGAAAGAAAGGAAACAGAGGGGGTGAGGGAGGGACAGAAACACCCTGAGCTTTCAGTGACACTTCAATCACAAGTCACTCTGAGAAACTGTGAGGAACTCAAACTTCTTTAGAGAGGACCTGAAAAAACGAAAGCATTTAGAAATACAGGCTCTTGAGTAAAGCAACCCCAGAGCTCAGGATGAACCCCACAGCTTCCTCGGGCTGTTTCGGATGAGCACGTGGCATGACTGGCTCCCTGTAACACCTGCGGCACATAAATAGGATGTTCTACATTGGGAGCAGGGTGACTAGTTTTTACACACCAACACGAGCTATTTAAAGGGTGCGAAGGGAAATGCGTCTTTGTTTCGTGACGTTAACCTTTCTCCTTTGGACTGTCAATCATAGGAAACAGGCGGAGCTTTAGTACCGGAAGGATCTCCCCCAACACAGCTGGAAACTCACTGGATATTCCCACTGTGAACTCAGAGGTCACTCTCTACCTCTTATCTCCCACCACAAATGTCCTTGAGCCTTTAGCACTTCTCACTTGGCACCCACTCTCCGCTAGCCAGCAAGCCTAATCTGTACTGATGAATCAGTGGTTACCAGGAACTGCTTACGTACAAACCTTAACCCACTGGGCCCACCCATTTTGAATTAGGATCAAAGGGGGCGGGGGGGGGGGGGGAGGGGGCGCTGGGGAGGGAAAACAGCCATCAGTCCTAGGCTCCTTGCAGTTAAAGCCTAAATGTGTGCCTGCATAAACCAGCACTGCTTATAACATCAGAAGCAAGAAGGACCACGGGCCCTTTCAGCATCGTTTTGTATACATAGGCATTCCCCAAAGCTGCTCGCACGACCACCTACAGTCCCTTATGCTCTGTAATGGCGCTAAAACAATGTGAACAATGTATATTGAAATCTACGCTCTTAAATATTTATAGTACTTACTAAAAGAGGTAATGCTCTTTTGAGATAGGATCTCATATACCCCAGGCTGGTCTCTAATTTTCTATGTAGCTGAGAACTTCTGGTCCTCCTTCCTCTACCTCCTTAGAGTTGGGATTACATGCATCCACCACCTAGAGCAGCTTGTGCTCTCATGTTAATTTATGTTACCCAAACACCTGTTTGCAGTGTCCTCCTGCATGTAGGCTAAAGGAAGCCTACCCCCAGCTGGCTCTGATTGGAAAATAAAGTTGCCAGTGGCCAATGACTGGGCAAGGAGACAGAGGCGGGACTTTTAGAATTCCAGAGTAAGGAGGAGGAGGAAGAAGGGATTCCACCATGACAAGGGCATAGGACAGACCATGCCGGGAAGGAGCAGGAGGGAGAGCCGGCTGAAATGTAGGTACAAGGGGGAAAGCAGCCCCAGAAGGGCTGCCCAGAAGGGTCTTGGACAGCAAAGATAAAATATATAGTGTTAACTCAGGAATATCAGAGGGGAGTGTATGCTAGCTTCAGGGAGGTTTAAGTGCCATTTATCTAGGTAAGGTATATTAAAAATAAACCAACGTGAGCAAAAAGCTAATGCGCACCCACCAGGAGTATAGAGCAGAATTTTAACTATTTGCTGAGACAACCACCAAGTCTAATTTATTCAGTACAAGGACTGGACTTGAACCAAGGGCTTTGAGCATGCTAAGCTGGCATTGCTGCCAGCCAAACTGGGTCTACAGCCCAGTTCTATGCTCATACTGTTTGTGTGTATGGTATTGTTAACTACATCATGTATGGTGTTGCCAATGTCAGAGTGTATACAGTACTGTTAGGTACAGTGTGTACAGTATGGTTAAATGTAGGATATGGTATTGTTAATTACAGGTACTGTGTCATGCAGCAGACGTCAGGAAGTCACTTGTCACAAATGGCCTAAGCTTTACACCTGATGAAAAGTAACTCTGGCTTCTTCTCCTCAGTAGTAGCCACCCTACTCTCTGCCTTTGGAGGCTTAAGCTGTCTCAGAGTCCCCATCCTCCATGACTGCAGTCCTAGCATCCTCTGGGTTCACCCATGCTGCCATATGCGCTAGAACTCCCTTAAGGTTAAATACGATCGTTACTCAAGATTGATACATTTTATCCACTCATCTGTGAATGGACTGCTGTGAAGCTCCCATGTCTTAGCCGCCTCCTTACCTTCATCCATTCACATCTAGACACACATCCGGGCTGTTTCTGCATCTTGCTTTTTATGAAATGCAACAGTACACTTGTGTCCGTTTTCCACATGTGTGGGTATGTACACTATATGCATGTCTGCTGCCTACAGAGGCCAGAGAGGGCGTCAGATCCTCTGGAATCAGAGATGGGGACTGTTATGAGCCTCCGTGTGGATGGATGCTGAAAACTGAACCTGGGTCCTCTGTGAGAGCAGTTGCTGCTCTTGACTGCTGGGCCATCTCTCCCGACCATTTTAAAGCCAGTGTGTGCGCCCGTGTATGCGTGTGTGTTTTAATGTAGTCCTTAGTGTTCCTTATATATTAAAATGCTAAGTCCATATCTGATATAGGATTCTCCAGTATTTCTCCCACTCTGAACACCGTGCTTTACTTAATCTTGTAGGAGATTCCGTGTCTGATCTGGTCTCACTTACCTGTGCCTGGACTTTTGGTGCCTTACCTAAGAAATCTTGTCAAAACAGTTCTGCTTTCTTCTGGGTGACTTAGAGTTCCAGATCTTTTTGTTTTTTGTTTTTTGGGTTTGTTGTTGTTGTTGTTTGTTTGTTTATTTCTTTGTTTGAGACAGGGTTTCTCTGTGTATCTCTGGCTGTCCTGGAACTCACTCTGTAGACCAGGCTGGCCTTGAACTCAGAAATCCACCTGCCTCTGCCTTCCAAGTGCTGGGATTAAAGGCATGTGCCACCACTGCCCAGGCAGATCTTATATATAGTAAGTGTTTAAGACTTTCAAAGGGTTGACCTCTGCACACAGTGAAAGATGCCATTAGTACCTCCCTTCTCTGTGGACGCCTTCTTCATGGTCATGGAGAATTCTTCATGGTCATGTCAGAGATGAGCTGTGCACACAGGTGTGGGATTTATTTATTTACTTACTTATCTATCTATTTATTTATTTTCTAGACTCTTTGCTCTGCTCACCTGCCTGCATGTCTCAGGGCTACACAGTTCTGTGTTTGGTTTCTACAGTTTTGTAACCGTTTTTGAAATCAGGAAGGATAATTCCTCCATCTTTCTTTCTCAAGCTTTCAACTAGTCAGGGTTGTTTGTTTGTTTGTTTGTTTTGTGGTTCCACAGGAATTTTTAAAAAATGCTACCTCTATAAAACCTCCACTGAGATGGCATTGCAGTGAATCCATGAATGACCTTGATCAGTATGGACATTTTTAAAAAGATTTATTTACTTTATGTATATGAGTACACTGTAGCTGTACAGATGGTTGTGAGCCATCACGTGGTTGCTAGGAATTCAACTCAGGACCTTTGCAAGCTCTGGCCCTGCTCGCTCTGGCCCAAAGAGCCATTTATTGTTATATTTATTCTTATATGTAAGTACACTGTGCCTTCAATTGTTAACTGTAGCCAGGAGCACCAGGCTAGCAGGATATATAAATGTCACTTCCTTACCTGCCTATAAAAAGTCACCTTTAAAGGTCACCTTTCCCACGTATCCCCCAAAAGCTCCATAATACTTTCCCCCCAAAGACATTAGCTTTAGAAATAACCTCAAGACGCTGACACCATTGCATACACTAGCAAGATTTTGCTGAAAGGACCCAAATATAGCTGTCTCTTGTGAGACGATGCCGGGGCCTAGCAAACACAGGAGTGGATGTTCACAGTCAGCTATTGGATGTATCACAGGGCTCCCAATGGAGAAGCTAGAGAAAGTACCCAAGGAGCTAAAGGGATCTGCAACCCTATTGTTGGAACAACATGATGTACTAACCAGAACCCCGGAGCTCTTGTCTCTAGCTGCATATGTATCGAAAGATGGCCTAGTCGGCCATCAATGGAAAGAGAGGCCCATTGGACTTGCAAACTTTATATGCCCCAATATAGGGGAATGCCAGGGCCAAAAGAATGGGAATGGGTGGGTAGGGAAGTGGGGGGCGCTATGGGGGACTTTTGGGATAGCATTGGAAATGTAATTGAGGAAAATATGTAATAAAAATATTAAAAATCAAAAAAAAAAAAAAGAAATAACCTCAAGAGTGCCCATCATAGTCTGAAAGAAAGTAATAGGACTTTAAAAGCCATCAGAAGTTCATATTTAATAATAAAAATCTCCACGACTGATGTGCATTCATCTAGAAGATAATGACATTCATGGGTTTTATGAATTATAGAAGACCTTGAAATAGCTCTTCAAGACTTGCATGGTACCATCCATGAAAGATATGAAACGGATGTTAAATCTTTGAAGATTTTTCTCCCTCAGGAAATTTCACTAGCATGTTAAGGCACACATATATTGGGCTGGAGAGTTGGCTCAGAGGTTAAGAGCACTAACTGTTCTTCCAGAGGTCCTGAGTTCAATTCCCAGCAATCACATGGTGGTTTACAACCAACTGTAATGGGATCCGATGCCCTCTTCTGGTGTGCCTGAAGACAGTGACAGTGTAGTCACATACATAAAATAAATATATATATTTAAAGTAAGGTAGACATATATCAGCTGTGAATTTGCATTCCTAATCTCAGCAATTCTTCTGGTTGACTTAATGCTAAACCCTGGTGTCTAACCCAACCACATCTGCTTCTCTGAGTGCCTTGTCTACCTTGCAGAGGAAAACCTCTCATTTGAGGGTGCCTGCTTTCTCCCTACAGCTATCACGCCACTCACGAGATGCCCCGCGCTGGGCTTGGTGGCGCACGCCTTTAATCCCAGCACTTGGGAGGCAGAGGCAGGTGGATTTCTGAGTTCCAGGCCAGCCTGGTCTACAGAGTGAGTTCCAGGACAGCCAGGGCTACACAGGGAAACCCTGTCTCGAAAAACCAAAAACAAAACAAAACAAAACAAAAAAAAAAAAAAAACAAAACGAGATGCCCCGCCCTCTGCTAAACATTCCGTGAGTCAGCAGCAAATCCTATACCATTCTCCAACTCAACCTGTAAACCAACACATATATACACTGATAACTGTGACAAAAAATGTATTGCTTTCTGCTATTATGCTGCACGCTCTAAAAACTTCATTTTATTTATCCAAAACGGGTCACAATCAATTAAATTGACTCGTGAGGCTCTCCAAAAAGCGATTTGTTGCTGAAATATTCTTCCCTCTGGTCCTGACGCTTTCGCTCTTGCTCCCTAGGGACAGCTCTTCACCCCGAAAATCTTTAAAATCTTTACAGTGGTCGCTCTGGTCGTAAACAACTTCCCACAACACTGAGAATAAATCGCAACCTAAACGCGGGCTGCAGAGCTGCAGGTGACCTGACCCCTTGTCCCTTTCCAGGGGCTCCCTCCCTCTCCTCTCCCTGCCCAGCCTTACCCGCCCCTGCAATTGCCGTGGCCCAGCTGCTTCTCTAATATGCAAAGTCCTTACAGACTTTGTTGCCTTCACTTCCTGTGCTGAGAATGGCCCCAGATGGCCCCACCTCCCTCAGCTCAGGCCCCTGCAGGCAGCACCCCTGTGGCTGCCCTTCCCAAACTAAAGTGCCCTGCCTCCTCCTTACCATTTTCTGTCACCCTATTTAATTTTCTTCCTTTCTGTCACCAGAGAGTTATAAGCCTTTTGTTCCTTGTTTGTGCCTGATTCCTGCAGTTCCCCAGCAGCTGTGAGGATAGAGGCTGCTGAGCTGGAGGCAGCACATGTGGGATGCCTTACAGGCCACCCTTGCCTCTCTCACCAGGTCCTCTGAAAGAAATCACTCCTTGGACTGCCCCTGCAGAAGGCACTCAGACCTCCTTCCCTCACTGGAGGTTGTTTCACACACAGGAGAGTGGATGTTTGTCCTCTTCCTCAGTAAACACTCCTTCCTGTCTAAGCATAGACAACCCATCCCTCCCACCCCCAAATGTATCTCACTCTTTCCATATCCACAGTTAAAACCCACAGTCAAATCACTGGATGTATGGCCTCCATGTAGCTTTCTCTGTTTTGAACTTAGTCCCAGGTGCAGGAGCTGCAAACATCCCAATATTGTCAAGAAATATTCCCTCCAATGCTAGGGTCCCAAAATATTTGTTTAAATTATGTTATTATTTTATGTGTTCAGTTCCAGGGGACCTGATACCCTCTTCTGGCCTCCAAGGGCACCTGTGATCACATGTGTATAAAAAGTTATAGTTTTAAATAAATCATTCCCTTTATTCTTGTCTGTCTACATCACTGTCTATGGTTACTGTCCACCCTGTGTCTGAGTTAGGACACCCTGTGTCTGCTGTAAAGAGACACCTAGGCTAAGGCAGCTCTTATAAAGGAAAACATTTAAATGGGGCTGGCTTACAGTTCAGAGGTTTAGTCCATTGTCATCTTGGCGGGAAGCACGGCAGCCCACAGGAGAAGTAGCTGAGAGTTCTACATCTGAATCAACGGGCAACAGGAAGCGAGAGTCCCTGGGCCTGACATAAGCTTCTGAAACCTCAAAGCCAACCAGCGGTGACACACTTCCTCCTACAAGGCCATATCTCCCAATAGTGTCACTCCCTTTGAGCCCATGGGGGCCATTTCCATTCAAGCCACCATACCCTGGGTCCTTTTCCACAATGGTCACTCTGTTCTCTCTCTCTCTCTCTCTCTCTCTCTCTCTCTCTCTCTCTCTCTCCCTCCCTCCCTCCCTCCCTCCCTCCCTCCCTCCCTCCCTCCCTCCCTCCTGTTACTCCCTCTGGTCTCTATGGACACTACACTCAAATTTGCATGTGTCTAAAATATATATTTTATTTAAAAATAATGCATTATAAAATGTTTTAAAATATCAAAAACATATCTTTTAAAAATAACCTAGCAAGTGTGTGCCGTGGGTGATTCAGGAAGCTTTAGGTAGAATTCCTTATCCAATGCTTCTGATGAATTCGAGTTTCCTTGTGATGTAGCAGTGCTTACATGCTGTCACTCTCCATATGCTAAGTGAAGGTATTTTCCAGAACAAATCCTACTGATTCCTTCCCAACTCCCTTTTCAAATCTAAGAAAACAAGCATAGCCAATTTTTATAATTTAAATATTTCATTTGTTTATTTGTGTATGTTATATATGTGTGCATGTATGTGTGTTGCATGTATGCCATATATGTATAAGTGTGCAGGGGTGGAGAGTGGATGAGCCCATGCATAATACATACAGAAGCCAGGGGAGGACATTAGTGTCCTGTTCTATTGCTTTTGTCTAAATCTCTTAAGACAATGTCTCTCACTGTATGCTGGTGGCCAGCAAGTTCCCACAATGCTCCTGTCTCTGCCCTCTTAGGCCCTCAGTAAGCACATTACTCACTGAGTCATAATTTCTGTCCTTCATTGGATTCTTGTCCACCCAATGATATAATATGCAACCACCACAGGCTTGGCTCTGATGCGAGAAATGCAAACACGAAGACATTAGCTTGACTTTTCTAACCATCTAGAATGTCCAGCAAAAGAAAATCAAGTGTGTGTGCATATATGTGTGTGTTCATGTATGTATGTATGTATGTATGAATGTGCATGCACATGCCTATATAGATGTGCATATATGTGTGTGCATGCATGCATGTGAGGGAGAGGGAGGGAAGAAGAGAGAGAAGAAGAAAGAGGTGGACACTGGCCATTATGAAAAAGAAAAAGGCAAAGAAAAGAGACAAGAGAAGGAAACTGTCCAGTCAATATCATGTCTGGAATCCTGTGATACTGAGATTAACAGCCCACAGAAAACAACTCCACTGTCCTGTTTGAGGACCTGTCTATGAGTCAAGATTGGCCCAGAACTAGAAGATCAATCTCTTCACAGTAGGATTCTTATGAGTCTCAACAACACTCAGATACATTTGGATCCATCCAGTAAACCCTTATGCAGCCATCTACAGATTCTTAGCCAAACTGGCTCCTATGTGAGGCATTACAGCACAGGAGTGAGGTGCCGGCTTTTGTCACTGCTCTCTCTTCAGACACCATTGAGAAAAGCCATATCCCTGTGTCACAGCACCCAGAGATGACAAGCTGCTCAGCCTGTGCTATGCTGCTGGCCCATTGCTCTGACATAATTGCCATCCTAATAAAGATCATCATTTTGATTTTTGAAAACCACAGTCAGGGATTGATACCGCTGTCCACATCAAATGGTTCCGAGCAGGCTCACAGGATCCTAGAAAGACAACATCCCCTCTCTAAAGCGGCTGCATTGGGACACACATTGCATGGAACACAGGGCCCCCAATGGAGGAGCTAGAGAAAGTACCCAAGGAGCTGAAGGGGTCTGCAACCCTATAGGTGGAACAACAATATGAACTCACCAGTACCCCCAGAGCTCGTGTCTCTAGCTGCATATGTAGCAGAAGATGGCCTAGTCGGCCATCACTGGGAAGAGAGGCCCCTTGGTCTAGCAAACTTTATATGCCCCAGTATAGGGGAATGCCAGGGCCAAGAAGTGGGAGTGGGTGGGTAGGGGAGCAGAGCGGGGAAGGGTATAGGGGACTTTCAGGATAGCATTTGAAATGTAAATTAAGAAAATATCTAATTAAAAAAAAAAAAGAAAACTCAACTGTAAACAGTAACATTTTAGCAAGTGGATGCTAGGAACAGAACTGTGACTCTGGTTTCAATGTAAAAATTGGGAGAGGTAAATCTGCAGGAGAAACAGGTATTTGCATGGGTGCTTGCTCCATCCACTAGGAGCAGGTGTGTTTGTCTCCCATTCACAACTGTCACTAGAGGTGTTTCAGAAGATACATGATGAGACAAGACACACGCTGGCTTGTAAAGAGTCAAGGGCTTTTCCATGCTGAGTTGAAGGACAAGCTGCCTAACTCACAGGAAAAACCCTCAAGGTCAGAATTCCACAGGCTGGTCAGCCGGTTTAGAGGTGTGCACCTTTCCAGGCTGGCTGCTTGACACCATTATGATCTCAGAGCACTGAGAACCAAGCACACACTGTGGCAACTGCACGCAGCTTCCTCCAAGCTGGCAGTTTGGCTGCATTTCCAAAACAGAGTGAAAGGATCCTCGCCATCTAGGCTTTAGGCCAAACTTTAGGCCAAACACTCTCACAGGCCTGGTAGGAGCCTTTGCTCTCATTCAAGGTTAGATCACAGCTGCCTACTGGAGACATTCTGATGCAGTGCCAGCCACTGAAGGAACCATCAGAGATCAGTAAGTTAAACAAACAAACAAACAAGCAGAAACAAAACAAAACAAAACAAAAACCAAAAGTTCCCTAAAACACTACACAAAGCCAAGAAGCACAAAAAACAAAAATGCAAGGCTGACAATATTTTCATCACTAAGAAGTGTTTTGTTTCTTCCCCTGTTGTAAAGACTCTTGTCTGTCAAAAGACAAAGCAAAATCACACAAACCACAGACTTTAAGAAGTAATGAATTTATCTAGCCACTTTCAGATCGAGTACTGCACATTAAAGATGCTAGTTTCTGTCCAGGTTCTGGTAATCCCTATCACTGAGTTAAAAACATCCGTGTTGTACGGGTGTCTTCACTTCAGGAAAATGCATTTACTTTGAGACCTACAGAAAACACTCAAGGGACTGAGACTGCAGCTCAGTTGATAGAGGGCTTGCCTCTCACACACAAAGCCCTGGGTTTGATCCCCAGGGTGGGTACAGCGGTGTATACCTGTAACCTCAGCACCCTGCAGGTAGAGGCACAAAGGTCAGAGTTCAAGATCATCCTTAGCTACACAAGCGTGAGGCTATCCTAAAATACCTGAAACCCTGTCTCGAAACAAATAAAAACCTGCAGAAAAAACAAACAAACAAACACAGACCGAGGAAAACTAAAGTAAAGTACAGCTTGTGCCGTCTGCATGGGCATCGCAACACAGTTCACACATGACAGTGTCTGCATGAATGACGTCAACGTGTAGCTAATGCATGACAGCATCTGCCTTACCGTCACCAGTCTAAGGATTTCCAAAGCCCCAGTTTACAGAACACACTTCCATACACACGGAATTCAGACTTGCTGTGGCTTTTGGGTATAGTTTAGAAATGATTTACCCACCCAAGCTATGTGAATTTAAACTTGAATTCCAAAGAAAATCCAAACTATCAAGAACTATCTCCCAAATACGGTGGCTAGTTTTCAGCAAGTTCAGATCTTTGGCAAGAGTAAGCGATGGTTACACTGGAGATACATTGTAGCACTGGTCCTCCCTCTATACAAGTAAGCCCTGTCTACACGGGCAGAGGTGCAGCTGGTGGTCTCTGTAGGGCTTTCCCTCCAGCTCTTGTCTTCACCTCTGCAGTCCTGGTGAGAGTGAACGCATGGTATAGAGAATTCTCCCCCTCAGAGGCCGTGTCCTCAGCATGCGCGCAGATTCCGTTCCTTGAGAGAAACAAACACTGTTGTCAGGTCCCATTAGCTGTGACTCCAACAGGGATAAGGTCACTAACTGTCAGTGATGTCCCCACAGCTCATGTGTCCAATGCTTTGTCCCTCAATTCTGGGGCACATTACAAAACCTCTAGAGCCAACCTTGAGAAGCCGCTCACTGCAGACATGCCTTCAAAGGTTATGCTTCCCTCCAGCCCCACCCTCCATGTTCCCTACCCTTGTCCTCCCATTCCCCCCTTCTCCTACTCCCCTGCTCTCTCCCATTCTTCTTTCCCACCCCTCTGCTTCCAGGCCACCATGAGGTGAGTAACCTCAACCACAATGTCGACCACACAGTCCTGTCACCATGACATTCTGCTACGGCTGGCTCAGAATCAACAAACAAAGAACCATGGACCGAACCTTTAAATTATAAGACAAAAATAACTCCTTCCCCCAGCAACAAAACTGTCACATATGGTACAGAGACAAGAAACAATCTATTCTGCATGAGCTGCAGGCTAGTGACTGTAAATGGCCACCAGCAAGCATGTCAGGAACAGCAGTTTTAAGAAACAGAAACCTAAGGATATTTGTTCTCAGTCAAAATTCTACTGAAAACCTAGACTTCCAGCTTTTCTTCTCAGATCAGGAGCTATGAGCACATGGCGTGCAGTCATGACATTACAACCAGGCAGAGCTTGGCAGAGGAGCCTCAGTCTCCCATAGCTGAGGAATGAGCGATGCTGGTGTGAGCATTCCATTCCATTGCCTCACTAGCAGGTCCTGAACTGGTAAGTTAGCTTTTCATACACACACACACACATACACATGCACGCACACACGCGTGCGCGCGCGCGCACACACACACACACACACACACACACACACACACACACAGTGACTCTATAGAGAGGATTACATAGCCTGGAAAAAGGGAAGGATGGTGCACTGTCCGTGTTCTGGGTTACATGGGATAAAGAAAGAGACTGCAGGATGAGTTTTGGCTTCTCAGCAGCACAAGGGTCAGCCTCTGAAGGACTAGACTCCTAAGGAGCCTTTTGCAAGCTCTTTCCCTTTAGCAAGCCAGTTTCCACCACAACCTCTTACCCGATCTAGGAGTTCTCCGAAGGAACCGTTACCTAAGCAGTGCTGAGCCATAAGAACCTTTCAGGTTTGCCAGGTATGTCTCCAGGACTAAGTTGGGCAAAGGCTCTATGAACCCTTCAGGAAGTACAACTCCATAAACCTCAGTTAACAATCACGGACTATTTACAAAAGGATACTTCAAAACCTAGGTACCATCACTCCAGAATTCCTGCCAGACACAATGGCTCTGATGGAATTCTATAGAGCACCATGTTCACAGACCTGTGTACAGATAGAGACCTCAGAGGTCATCAGAGCAAAGGACTCGTCCTTTCTAGAAAGAGGCCACAGAGCTGACGCCTCACTGGCTGTCCTCCACACCACTAGAACCAACAGTGATGACACTCCGACCTCAGACTTCCAGGTATTGGTAGCATTGGAAGACGATACCCAGCCCATGGCATTTTGTTGAATTAGTCCCACCTGACTGAGGAAGAAGGGTCCATAGAGGAAGTAGAGAGAGGCACAGGAGATACCACACACAAGGCAGTGAAGAGGTACGGGCACAGGAAGCCCTGCACGTAACCAGTGGACCAGTCACCTAGAGTGGAGGCTCAGAGGGGACATGGAGGGTGTCTCTCTACTCACACAATGAGTTTGTATTGCAAGTGCTGTAACTCCTGGACCAGGCTGTTTTTATCTCCTCATAAATTCTGAAACCACATGCACACATGAATCTGTATAAACTGGACTAGAGAAAAACTCAGATCGCAAGCCCCACATTGTGAGCTGAGAGGGTATAACATACCTCTATAATGTTTCTGTATATCATAAAGGTTGGACTTAGGTTTTTCTACGCATAAATTCTTCTGGAAGGAAGAGTGGATTAATGGCATAAAAGTAATGGGCCAGCAAATCACACAGCATGAGTGTGAACCACAGTAGGACTTGTTGGGGGTTGGGTCTAGTGCTGCTATGCATTCAAATGCTAAATTCTATACCCCAAAATCTGGTTGCTCCATGATGAATGGGTCACAGATAGGGACCACGAGGAGGAAAAAGGAAAGTGAAGGAAGACAGAGGGAACAGGAGGTGTTCGTTAGATATGATGGACCAAGAGGATGTGCCCAAGCAAAATGGACCCCGAGGACAGGCTGGTGGAGCAGAGATAACCCAGGGCGACACAAACAACAAGTGTTTGTATGGAGAGCACTTCTGAGGAAGTGGCCAGTCTAGCCCTTAGAGAATTAAATTAGTCCCCCAGCAATTGCACAAAAGTTAAATAATCACAGTCTGAATCTCATTCATTTGGAAGCAAGACAGGGATAGGTATAACTCAATTAATTTATAAGAACTACAGATTCCTAAATTGGGGATTTTTTTTTTTTTTTTACCAATCACTATGGGGCAGCCAAACGATGTTTTTTTAATCATGGTTAAAAACACAGGGGAATTTGGGCCTGGTGGCACATGCCTCTAATCCCAGCACTTAGGAGGCTGAGGCAGGTGAAACCCATGAGTTCTGGGGAAGCCTGGTCAACGTAGTGAGCTCCAGGCAAACCAGGGCAGAGCAGCCTTGTCCTAAGTAAACATTCAAACAGAAGCCACAGGAGGAGGGAGGGACCACAAAGCAGCTGTGTCTAAGGTCCTGACATTCTGTATTGACCTAAGCCATGGGGATCAAGCCCTAAAACTGACTGTCCAAACAGAAATGATAATTACCGTGATCTGTATAGTCTTTGACTTCTTTTAGCTTTTGAGACTGGGTCTCACTATGTAGTCTTGGCTGGACTAGTAAGTAGGATGGGTATTCACCAGAGAAGATTGCTCACAGACGTGGGTTAAACCCATTGAAAGCCTGCCAGTGACTGTACTGGGGATTTGGGATCCCAGTGTAACACTGAACCTTTCTCAGGGTGAGCTTTTAAGCACAAAACCATGTTCTGGGATGGCATGCTTCAGTTATCAAGAATAGTTAGCCAGAAGCAGGACTCCAGAAGCCAGAAAGCAAAGTCAGTACAGTTAGAGACTTTCCCAGACTTTGATGGATTGGGTCTTTGTTTTGGTTTTGGCAACTGGGGCTGTCTATGTGCTGAGTTTTATGGCCTGAAAGGCACTTCCATCATGGGGTTGTTTGTGCTAAGATCTGGGACCTACTAAGGTCTAGGGCCCAGTTACAGTGGAACTCATGATGTAGACCAGGCTGATTGCCAGTTCACAGAGATCACCAAGGTACCCAACCACCTACCAACCCATCCACCAATCCACCTACCCAACCATCCATCTATCTACCCACCCACCTACCCAACCATCCACCCCCCAATACCCATCTACCCATCCACCCACCCAATTACTCATCCATGCATCCACCCACTCAACCATCTATCTACTTCTCTTTCCACCCATCCACCCACCCACTCAACCAAGGTCTTGCTGCATAACCCACAGTTCCTTTGACCTTGCCATCCAGACTCTAGCAAAATTTAAAATATATGTAGAGGCAGCTGTAGTGACTTCTAGTTACATCTCACAAAATTAGTAATTCTGTGATTACTAGTGATATTTAAAAATTCTCTTGAGGGCTGGTAAGATGACTCAGCAGTTAAGAGCACTGACGGCTCTTCTGGAGGTCATGAGTTCAAATCCCAGCAACCACATGGTGGCTCACAACCATCTGTAATGAGAAACAAATAAATCAATTAAAAACAAAAACAAAAACCTATGGGCTGGAGTGAGCGGGCCGCAACAAGAAGGAGAAGGTAAGGTGGGGGTGGGATAGGGGTGGAGGAATTCTCTTGAAATTAGAAAACATAGAGGTTTAGAATTCTATGTCTAGGACACTGAAATTTCTGGTAGAACAGTGAATGTCACAGAATCAGATATGAGGAATGGACATTGGACACTGTGCCCATGTTAAGCTTTGTGTGTGGGGTGTGTGTGTCTGGAGGATGCAGGAAGCTGCTACCAGCATTTCAGCCAGGAAAGCTAGAGTGGTTCCCTCAAAGCCAGGGTGAGCACACAGGCAGCGACTCCCCAGGGCTTGTCATCTCTCAGTGAAAGAAAAAAGTAAAATAACAAGCTGTGACATGGTCACTAACAAGCTCACCCAGAAACTATTCAGTTTCACAGATAAGGAATTAAGGTAAAGGACTCTATGCCAGTCATTACTCAAACTTAACCTGAAGACAGGTAGCTTACTGACAGCTTTCATCTGGACAGTTTAGACAGAAACAGAGGGTTTCTGATGTCATCAGAATTTAACCTTGCTGAAATGGCACCTTTAAAAGCCAACCCTTGGGGCCACATAACCTCTTATCAGATTTAATAAGTGTTTGCCTAACTGCCCTTTCAAAGATGGCCTTGGTTGCCAGCTCCCCAGAGAGCAACTCCCTGCTGTTTGAAAATAACTAAAACCACGCTTTCAGGAGACAACTTGGGGTGGGGGTGCCAAAGCCACCTTCAGGTTAAAGTGTAAGATTACAATGCCACAGCTGGGCGTGGTGGCACACGTCTTTAATCCCAGCACTTGGGAGGCAGAGGCAGGCAGATTTCTGAGTTCGAGGCCAGCCTGGTCTACAGAGTTCCAGGACAGCCAGGACTACACAGAGAAACCCTGTCTCGAAAAACAAACAAACAAAACAACAACAACAAAATTACAATGCCACAACTAAAGATCTGTATAAGCAGCCGGGCATTGGTGGCGCACGCCTTTAATCCCAGCACTTGGGAGGCAGAGGCAGGCGGATTTCTGAGTTCGAGGCCAGCCTGGTCTACAGAGTGAGTTCCAGGACAGCCAGGGCTACACAGAGAAACCCTGTCTCAAAAAACCAAAAAAAAAAAAAAAAAAAAAGTTAAAAAAAAAAAAGATCTGTATAAGCTATCAGAGTGTGACAGTGGCTGGCCCACCTGGAGCATTAGCTAGGATGAGTCACAGCTATCACAGTAGTCCCCTCTCCTTTTTCATCTCCCAGGTGCCCTTGCCGCCACGCCCACAGTTAGGCACTGCACAGAGGTCTCAGGCCTCCTCAGGAATCTCTCACAAAGTCTTCTGGTCACAGGGGACTTGGTACCAGTTCATCTCCACATCTGTTACTCCGCAGGTGTCAAACCCAGGAACTGCTGGTGTAGGACAGTCATGAATGACTGATCTTGCAAAGTGAGGGTCCCCAGGACTTCCAGAGAGTGACAAACAAGTCAGCATGACTCTCACCAGCCCCACCTTTAGTGTTAGCCAGGCTAGAGTAGGCTGGAGTTCAAAGTCTGTGTAATGCTACGACTTCCTGAAGACAATGACTGCCTCTCTGGCCTTTGGGCAAAGGCATAGGCCAAATCATGTTTTGCTCTGAAACGACTCCCTGGGCTTACTTCCTGTGGCCTCAGCCCTCAGAAGATTAGAGTTCAATTGAGAAATTTAGAATTCAATTGAGTTTGGGTATATTTATGAATTCACCTGCCAACTTTGAGAAATAGCCCAGGAATTGGTAGGTTTTCACAGACCAGCATATATGACTACTGAGACATCTATGAAAAATTCAGTGGGGTCTTCTGGAGTCCAGGCTGGCTTTGAACTCACAATATCACTGACAGTGACCTTGACTGACCAGTCTCTACCTCCTAAGTGCTGGGATTGCAGGCATGAGTCAACATCTGGCTAAGAATTTTAATCTTGGGGAGAAAAACAATTAAAAAAATTTTTTATATTTATTATATACATACATTATGCCTCTGTGTGTGTGTGTGTGTGTGTGTGTGTGTGTGTGTGTGTATGCAGGTATATGTGCAAGCATGAAAAGTGCTGGGAATTGACCCATGATTCTGCATGGTAGGCAAGCCCTTGATGCTCGAATTTAAGTCATGTGACCTTTGTGCTAGGCTTTTGCGGTCTGATGACTTACCAACAGCTTGTTCTAGCCCGTGGCCATGGTCCTCTGCACCTCTGAGGCAGCCATGGGAACCCATAGGTCCTCCAGCTCTTCCTGTAACGGACGGACTCTCCTGACAGCTTGCCAGGCACTGCAAGGGTGAGGACAGGGACTGCAGCCAGTGAACCCCAAGTTAACATCAGGGAAGTGAAGGAAAACCATGAGCATTTCTGGACCCAAGCTGAAAACCACAAAAAGCCTAACCCAGGTGCCCAAGGTAGTAAAAATACCACATCCACCCGACTCAGGGTGCTAGGAAGCAAAGGAGGTTGGCGGGAACACGTGGTGGGAGGGAAACAGGAAAAAATAAAATAGAGACAAAGTCCTACCTCAGACTCTAGGGTAGAGAGCAGGGAGCAGGCTCTTTTAAGAGACAGAGAACGCAGCTTTGAGGCTGTATTTAGGAGGGAGTTGGGGTGAGAAGTAAAATGTAGATACGATCAAAGTACACTGTATGGATTATAAAATCTCAAAGAATAAAAAAATATTAAATCATTTTTTTTTAATTTAAAGGAATTAGAATCCCAGGTCAATGAATTGGGCCAGAGGGTAAAGTCACATGCCTGGGCACATCCATGCACAGACATGCATCATGCGGAGGCACACACAGAATGATATATAACTTCTTCTGTAAGATTTAGAGTCTCCTGAAAGCCTCTCATTGCCTGGACAGCACATTCCTTTCCTGTTAGCGAATAATGTGACTTAGTCAGTGTGACAATCTGGATATTTAAATAATTTCCCATATGGGGGCCGCAATGGAAGATGAGACACACATATCTGTCCTCAGAGTTTAGAAACCGGTGCTTGAGGGAAGGTACTAGTTTCTGAATGACATATTTGGTAAAAAGGTCTATTATAGTATTTGAGAATATCTAAGCACGAGAAACAGTCTAAACAGCCATGGAGAGGAAGCTGGCTCAGTGTGTTCTGAAACTACATCTTGGCATATCCTGTTGCACTTCACATCCTCAGATGGTCCCACGGGCCCCATTTTCTTTTCCTTGCTAAGTGTTGGCCAGACAGGCTTCCTAGACAAGGGATGGCAGAGCTCCACCTCTGCACGGAATGTTGCACTGATCATTTAAAATGGAGGAAGTGAGGCTGGTGATGGCTGGGCTGCCAAAAACATAGGCTGTTCAGCCAGGCTAGAGTTCAGGCTCCAGGTAGGCAGCTCAGAACCATCTGTAACTCTAGTTTCAGGGGACTAACCTCATCTCCTTGAGCACTGCATGCACGTGGCAGGCATGTCTCTGTCTGTATGTGTCTCTGCCTCTCTCTTTTTCTCTGGCTCTCTCTCTGTCTCTCTACCTCTGTCTGTCTCTCTGTCTCTCTGTCTCTCTCTCTCTCTCTCTCTCTCTCACACACACACACACACACATACACACGCACGCACACACGCACGTGCACACGCACACACATCATAACTAGAATCTATTCTAATCTAACCCAGGACTTTGTTAGTTGTAATCCTAGCTCTTAGTTTGGAGATGCAACTATGTATAAAGTTTGTTACTCTCTTCCTGATTGTTTCCCTGGGGTCTGTGTTTTATGGGACACCCTGTCTGGAGTTTCTGTGGTTCTTTGGTACTTTATTGCTTCTCTAGGATACAGTTACCTAGAAGCAGGTCTTAAACCACAGTCAGCATTTTTCAGCATGGGGCTTTGCACAGAGTAAGAATTTACCTGACCTTTGGCCTGTTTTTTTTTTTTTTTTTTTTTTCAAGACCATAGACACACGAGTCTTAGACAATACTGTTTTGTATGAGACAGAAAGCATTAGAAAAGAGCTCACAAGTATTTCTGGTAAGGATGTAAGCTGTCTCGCTCTGGTTACTCTGTTATCCAGAAATGTCACTGCTAGACCTATACCCAGAAGAACGGAAAACATTTAAAGCTGTCTGTATAAAAGTACGCATAAAAACCATTTCACAGATGTTCATTACACTACTCTTGATACTAAACAAGAAGCACAAATAACCCACAAGTCCATTACTTGGAGAATAGATAAAGAGAATGTGGTATATCCATTCAGTGGAATAGTACTCAGCCATAAAAAGGAAGGAAGTAGTGATATCTTCTACAATATGAACAAGCCTTTAAAACCTGATCCTAAGTAGAAGCCAGGTGTTGTTATAACTCCACTGACGTGAGAAATGCAGAGTGTTAGTGGTTGCCAGGGCCTGAGAGAAGGGGAGATGGACTACAGGGTTGCTGGTGAAGGGTATTGAGTTTCTGCTTGGCAGGATGGAGAGGAGCTAGATAATGGTGGATACGGCATGACCTTGGCTTAGACACCCCAAGGCTGGACTCACGCACTGTGCATTGCCAAAGGATTTGAGTAGTGTTCTCCTCTTCTGGGTTCTGCTTGTTGGAGTGCAGGTCTGCGGCACAGGTCATCAAGTCAGACATCTCCCTAGAGGTGAGAAAAGGCTGAGGACAGCCTTGGGGCGTCTCTGTCCCTTCTAAGTAAAGCCAGGCAAGGAGTTTATCTGAACTGGAGTAAATGCTCTTAACTTTTTATCCGGTTTCCTCCTCAATACCATAAATGTGGTTAATGTACACAATATTTATTATCCTAGCCTCAAAGATTCTCCAAGCCAGGCATGGTGGCACATGTCTGTGCTCCCAATACCAAGGAGAAAGATAAGGAGATTCAAGCCATCCTCAGTTGTCTACACTGAGATTCATGCCAGCCTGGGTCACGTAAAATCCTGTCTCAGAAATCTAGCCCTTATTTTTTGTATTTCTATGTACAATGTATACTATCTCCCAAAGAATTACAATCAATTTCATAACTTTATTTTGACAGAACTTGCTACCGACAATCCTGGAAGCCCATGATGGAGATACGTTTTTATGAGCAAGTATTTATTTTAGTATTTATCTTACACAAATTTCTGTTCCAGTGAAGGCAGTTCTAACCCAGATGGAGGAGAATAATTAAACGTCTAAGACCATCTGTGTTAAGTTCTTCCACAAACAAAGAACAGTGTGTGGTTAATAATGTGGGCTGCGAAGTCAACAGGAAGGACCCAAGCCCGTGAAGACCCATGTCTCTTCTGCCCAGCTATTGTCTGTTGTCATATTTATTCACCAATCACAATTAACTGGGGGAAGGGTACAGCTAGCATCTACATGGGGACTCTCTGCCACTGGGTAACCAGTTTGGGGGCCTCAAATTAGCATCAGAATATGAGCAGCATCAGGCCAACCCACCAACAGATGGGCTACAGGTGTGTGTAACCACGCCTGACTTACGTAGTGCTAGGGGGTAAACCTGGATGCTTTGTGTATCCTAGGCAACAGAACACCATCCTGAGTTTGGGGGAACATTTTTAAATTCTATTCTATGTACTTTGCATGTGTAAGCTTGTGCACATGTGTGCAGGTGCACATGAGCTACACTGTGCATGTGTAGGTCAATGGAAAACTTGTGAGCTGGTTTCTCTCCTTCAGCTATCTGGGTTCCAAGATGAACTCAGGCTATTAGGGCTGGTCTCTGAGACATCTCACTGGCCTGAAACATGCATTTATGATGAATGAGGTACCAATATACCATATTCTAAAAATAATCCATTTAACCTTTGCCATCCTGTCAAGCTGTCACAGGGCTGGCTGAAGTCCTACCAACTCAGTAGAAGGAGCACACAGGCTCCTGCAAACTGTCCTCTGATCTCCATGTGTGCATGCTTGCACACACATACAGCACGGATAACTAAATGTAATAAAAATTTTAAAATAATTATCAGTTAACTTGTAGGCATGCGCACTGACGTATCTGAGTGAAATGTCCTATTGAGAATTAGCCCCAAAGGAAAAAAAAAAAAACAGGGAAGAGTTAGAAATGAGACATACAAATATAAGGTTTTAAAAATTAGATTACATTGTATTTATTTGGTTGTGTGTTTGAGAGAGCATGTACGCACTTCATCAGGTAGGTGGAGCTCAGAAGACGACTTTTTGGAACTGGTTCTCTCTTCCACCATGTGGGAGCTAATAGAGTGTTAAGTCTTGGACACTGGGCCTCTGTGTGTGTGTGTGTTGAACCACGTGTCTCCCTGGCTCCATGGTATAAAGGTTCGGTATGCTACCCACTTTACTTTTGTATGTCTTAACAAACATCTCTGCAGTTAAAAAAAAAAAAAAACAAAAAACAACCCAAAGCCACATTGACAGAAGCAGCCACGGAAATGTGTATAGCAAACCACCCAGAACAGTGAGGGCCACCGCTTGGTTTTGCTTCCTGGGCTCCCCAGGACGGTGTCATTCTTACAATGGACAGGAAGTGTTTAGGTGCTAAAAATAACCTGTGGAAAGTTATAAAAAACTACCTCCCCCCCAAAAAAAAGGACAGAAGTGAAAAGGTAAAATTAAAAGTCTTTAAGCTAAATTCGGCAATCAGTTTCGTACGCCTGAACTGTTTGTTCCTGAGCCCAGTCCTAGGGAGTGAAAGTCACACAGTGGCTAAGTAGGTCCCAAAATAAAGAAACAGCCATGACCCAACCAGCTAGACTTCTTTTCAGATTAGGTTGTGCCCACTGTCGGGGGTGGGTCTGATGCTATTATATATTCAAATGCTAAATTCTGTATCCCAAGATATGGTTGTCCCAAGAGGGGCAAATTCCCAGCCTTCACTGTGCAAACCCTACTCCCCAATTTAAAACCGTTGGTTAAATAAAAATGTCTACAACCGATTACTGGGGAGAATAGAGAGAGGTGGAGTTTCCAGGTGGAGGGGTTTGAAGGTAGGAACCTGAGGGGGAGGGGGAGAGGGAGGGCGAGGGCAAGGGCAAGGGCAAGGGCGCTGAGGAGGAAGAAAAGACAAGACAGAGAGAACAGTAGCTCTCCACTAGCCATGATGGACGGAGTGAAATGCCTCCCCAGAACTGCAGCCTGCTGGAGGAAAATAACTCAGAAAGATTCAAACAGCTTGGGGTCCACAGCTGGGGAAGCACCCAGTCTAGGGTTAGAGGATTAGATTAGGGGTAATCCCCCAGTAAGTGTGCAGAGCCTGATAAATAAATCATCATTTTCAATTGGAGCTAGATGATACTAAGCATAATTCTTTTATTTTACAGCCCTCCATGAGGGACACTGACAGACAGACACATACAAACGATTCCACTTCTGCAAGGCCAGACCATGTGCCATGCCACTCAGTTTTTGCTTCTGAGCGCCTTTTTTTTTTTCTTTTTTTTAAAGACTTGTTTATTTATTTTATGAGTGCACTGTTGCCATCTTCAGACACCCCAGAAGAGGTCATCAGATCTCATTCCAGATGGTTGTGAGCCACCATGTGGTTGCTGGGAATTGAACTCAGTACCTCTGGAAGAACAGTCAATGATCTTAACTGCTAAGCCATCTCTCCAGCCCCTGAGCACCTTTTAACCTTTTGACCACAAGGATGGAGTCTTTAAAGCTTATCCCTGCTCCCCCCCCCCCCCCCCAGTGAGTTTTTGCTTCTAAGACTGACAAGTTAACCTCCTCCTGGTATGTCTCCTTGGCTCCTGCAATGAAACTCATCTGTCAGGTGCTGGGTTTGAACCCAAGACCTCCAGGAAAGTGGAGGGGTGGGGTGGGGGAGCGGAGAGAAAGCCACGCTTTAAGTGAACAGAATAGAGAGATTGCTCAGTGGTTAGAGTGCTGGCGGCTCTCACAGAGGACTTGGGTTTTATTCCCAGCACCTACATGATGGCTCACAATCTGTAGCCAACATCTATAACCCCAGTTCCAGGGCATCCAGTCCCCTCTTTTGGAATCCAAGGACACCAAACATACGTGGTAAACATACATATGCCAGAGAAACACCCATGTACAAAAAATAAAACATTTAAAAATGAAATGGAGGTGTGCCGGGCATGGTGGCGCACGCCTTTGATCCCAGCACTCGGGAGGCAGAGGCAGGTGGATTTCTGAGTTCAAGGCCAGCCTGGTCTACAAAGTGAGTTCCAGGACAGCCAGGGCTAGACAGAGAAACCCTGTCTCAAAAAACCAAAAAAAAAAAAAAAAAAAAAAAAAAAAAAGAAATGGAGGATGGAACAAACAAGAAGGTGTAATATAGCGTTGCTCTGACAACCCATTGCTTTGTATGCCAACTAAAAACAAACAAACAAACAAACATAAAAAAGCCAGGATGGGGACCAAGCTCTCTAGGAGCTTGTTGCTTTATTTTAGGTGTTTTAAAAGGCAGATAGGAAGCAAATGTTTTATTTTTTGAGACTGGGTCTCTTTTATAGTTCTGGCTGCCTTGGAATTTGGTGTGTAGACCAGGCTAGCCTCAACCTCAAAAGATCCACCTGCCTTTGTCTTCTGAGAGCTGGGTTAAAGGCTTGTGCCATCACCCCTGGCTAGAGCAAGTATTTTAAAGCTTGGCTATTTACCATTGACATTCAGAGAGAGTTTTCTCTCCACCCAATCCTGTGGAGTGTTTCTCTCAGAGCTGCACTCCAAGCCAAGAACTGAGGAACTGAGAGAGTCTGCATTGTAGCTAAATCCTTGCAGGGGAAGCATCCCCTGAGGTCCCACAGAGACTTCAAAGATGTAGGACTCTGGTTGCTCCAAGATCCCTACTGTGAGTCGTTCTCAGAACTGGTCAGAACAGCTAGGTGACTGCTTTCCTGAGGAGAGCTCTGCTGCCAGGTAGTGGAGGTGCTTGGGGCCAGAGTTTCAGGATGGGAAGTGAGGGAGTGTGTGCTCTCAGAACTTGAGAGGCAAGAGCCCAGCACAGCAACCAGTCACTTTGCTCAGCAACTCCCCAAAGGCTTTCTCTGTTTTTAGACTCTGGACTGTCAGAGCTGCCAGACTTGCATCTTAGAAATGGCCTCTCTATTATGGATGGCTCTGATTTTCCACAGACACTCTCTACTGACACTTCTTGGCTCCCTTCCTTCCTTCCTGACTCCATCCCATGAGTTAGAAGTGGCTAAACCGAAGGCAGGAGCAGACATTATACTTGTAGTCAGCATTGCCCTAACAATAACTTAGCTGTCAGCTGTTTATTCCCACATTGATTTTGCAGGCACTGGACACCAAGTGTTCAGCCGCTCTCAACAATTTCCTGTGCATCACAGGGGAACTCAAATTTTCAGGGACTACCAACAGTGTAGATGAAGTCTTACCCTGAGCAGGTACTGAGCTGAGGACTGTCTGCCTACCAGCTCATTCTTTTTTTTTTTTTTTTTTTTTTTTTTTGGTTTTTCGAGACAGGGTTTCTCTGTGTAGCCCTGGCTGTCCTGGCACTCACTTTGTAGACCAGGCTGGCCTCGAACTCAGAAATCCGCCTGCCTCTGCCTCCTGAGTGCTGGGATTAAAGGCGTGCGCCACCACGCCCGGCTACTACCAGCTCATTCTTAAATCAGTGCTCTGAGAGGGGCTGGCCAACTGTCTCAGCAGCTAAGAGCACTTCCTGCTCTTACAGAGAACCTAGGTTCTGTTCCTAGCACCCATAGGTGGCTCACAACCATCTGAAATTCCACTTTCAAGAGGATCTGATACCCTCTTCTGGCCTCTCAGGCACCAGGCACACATGCAGTGCACAGACACACCTGCAAGCAAAACACTAATACACAAAATAAATACAGTCTTAAAAAATAAATAAAAATAAGTCCTTAAAAACAGCAACAGAGCCGGGCGTGGTGGCGCACGCCTTTAATTCCAGCACTTGGGAGGCAGAGGCAGGCGGATTTCTGAGTTCGAGGCCAGCCTGGTCTACAAAGTGAGTTCCAGGACAGCCAGGGCTATACAGAGAAACCCTGTCTCGAAAAACCAAAAAAAAAAAAAAAAAAAAAAAAAAAAAAAAAAAAAAAAACAGCAACAGTGATAACCAGGATTCTGGAGTAGCATTTCTATTGCCTCCATTGTCTGACGAAGAGAATCAAGCACACATCCAACACCTCTTAAGTGCCAGAGGCACTAAGGTTGAGGATCTGTTGGTACAGTCCTTGCCTGGCATACGCAAAGCCCTGGGTTTGATTCCCCAAACAGCATAGTCTGGGTGTGGTGTACAGACCTGCAAAGCCAGCTCTCAGTAAGTGAAGGCTGGAGACCAGAGCCCTGGGTTCTACACATCCAAGGGACAAGATCCAGGCCAGCCTGGGCATTAAAAAGAGAAAGAAAAGAGCAGATCTAGAGTCCACACTTAAACCCAGGCCTTGCAGATTCTAGAGCTGGACTTTTAACCACATCACCTTTTAATTTATTTTTATTTATTATTTTTAGACACAGTGTTTCCCTGTGTAGCTCTGGCTGTCCTAGAACTTGCTCTGTAGACCAGGCTGGCCTCAAAGTCAGAGAATGACCTGCCTCTGCTTCCTGAATGCTGGGATTAAAGGCGTGCACCACTACCCTCTGGCTAATTTTAAATTTATATATGAGATCATATGATGCCATAGTCTGTAATGGTGCCATCAGCTCCCATCTGCACACTGACACCAGCCCTGCTTCTCATCAACTGAAATCTTTAACAAGATGTTCTCTGTATATACATGTATGTGTTTGATCCTGGACTTTATATATGTTCTGTCGCATACATGGAAAATCCCCTTTACAAAGAAACTGAGACTCAAAGATGTCAGTAGCTTCTTAATGGTCCTGTGCTAGGTTTTGAGCCAGAGAATGCCTGACAGACTTGGGAGACGGTGTCAGAGTGTAGGACCTCAAACGTCACCCAATCTGATGGCCAGTGAAGCGTCCAACAACGGCCACCACCAGAGGGAGTGGCCAGCTCTGAGCATGCATGTCTAAGGCTGATCTTTTGATCCCAAGCCTGAGGTACACCATTGCATTCAAAACCATTGTGAAGACACTGGGCCCCAATTTTTCTGATTTCTTCTGAGACTTATAATTTTACCAACTATTTTGTCATAGACTTAAGTTTAAAGATTTATTTTTGCTTGTGTGTATGTGTATCCACCTGTGGTGTGCACAGGTGCCCAGTGAGGCCAGATAAAAGCATTGGATCCCTTGGAGCTGGAGTTACAGATAGTTGTGAGCTGCCCAACGTGGCTGCTGGGAATTGAGCAAGCAGTCTAGACCACTGAGCCATCTCTTAGCAGAACTACTTTTGCTTTCTTCTCTGATACATCTGTGCTGTTTCCTTAGAGATACTTTTAATCCTTGAGATCAAAAGCCATGAAACACATCTTTTATAAAAAGCCCATACATCTAGCCAGGCATGGTGGCGCACGCCTTTGATCCCAGTACTCGGGAGCCAGAGGCAGGCAGATTTCTGAGTTTGAGGCCAGCCTGGTCTACAAAGTGAGTTCCAGGACAGCCAGAGCTATACAAAGAAACCCTGTCTCAAAAAACAAAACAAAACAAAAACAAACAAACAAACAAACAGCCCATACATTATAGACAGCATTGGTAACCTACATCCACACCCAACACCTGCAATCATCAGGCCCCAAGAAGGCTTTCTCTCAGCTGTTGGTACTGCCCATTACCAGCTACTTTCAGGTGACATCTTTACTTGAAATTCTGAGAGGAAAGAAAGGTGAAGTGGGAGTGAGAAGTCACCTGTGAACAGAACACATGACCATGAGGGTGACTTAGGAGGGAGGAGGGTGACTTAGCAGGGAGGAAGGTGACTTAGGAGGAAGGGATTAGACCGTCCAGGTGCTTCCAAGTGTATTGTCAGAGACTGCTCACCTATTCAGCTGTGGCATCAACTAAGTTGGCTGTTTCCTTCTTCTAGAGCCAAATAACTGAGGTAGTTTTGGCATGAAGCTAACAGGGACCCTTGAACAGACCCTGGATTCCCCAGCTATCTGTCACACATGACCTGAGGCCAACAGGGACCCTTAAATAGACCCTGGACTCCCCGGTTGTCTGTTGCTCTACCCAACACTGATGTGGGGTCTGTTCAAGCTATGGTGAGAACTCTTACTCCATAGGCACTGGTATCTGAAACATCCTGTCTGTAGAATACTGGACGAGACTCCATTGGCTTTTGCCATCCATCTTCCTCATCTTCTGCAGTTCTGTGGCTCAGCTGGCTACTGCCTGGCACTGATGTACCAGTCCTTACAGAGAGAGCAGCTTTCCCCGACACTGACAAAGAGTCCTAGGATTAGCAGGACCGAGGTGGGAGTCAGAGATGGATTGATAAAGATTGCACAGTGTGAGCAGCCTTCTCATGGCCTGAAACATGTCCTGTCTTTGTGGTTTAGGCCCTGATTGTCTTCTTAGCTTTAGGTCCAGGTAGAAAAGTTCTAATTTCATTCTCCAAACCACTGAGAAGCACAAACTTGAGGCTGGATGTGGTGACAGACGCCCATAGTCCTACCCCTCAGGAGGAGGAGTCAGGGAGGTCAGAGGTTCAAGGTTATGCTTGGCTTTGTATCCAACTCAAGGCAAGAAACACAGGAGACAAGTCAGGCGTGGTGGCGCACGCCTTTAATCCCAGCACTCGGGAGGCAGAGGCAGGCGGATTTCTGAGTTCGAGGCCAGCCTGGTCTACAAAGTGAGTTCCAGGACAGCCAGGGCTACACAGAAAAACCCTGTCTCGAAAAACGAAAAAAAAAAAAAAAAAAAAAACAAACAAACAAAAAGACACACAGGAGACTGGTTCAAACCAAACAAAGAAAACACAAACGACTCAAGAACTTGCTTTAGGCTGTAACTGTAGTTTTGATAGAAAGTAAAGTGCGAAGAATGAATTTTACTAGAACTAACTGCTTCTTGGTTGTAGTGTTTGTCTGTCTGTTTAAGACGGTCTGAGCATTTAGGCCTGGCATTTAGGTCTGGTGCTGTGTATGGAGACTACACCTGCTTTCAAACCGATGCTTGAGTGCAGGACTAAGGGCAGGCACCCCTACGCCCCGTTGGAGCCATTCTTGAGAAGAAACCATGGGCTGGCGGGATGGGTCAGAGCACTAGCTGCTCTTGTAGAGGACCCAAGTTCATCAGTTCCGTGCACCCATGTGGTGGCTCACAGCCGTCTGTCATTCCAGTTCCAGGGGATCTGACACCCTCTTGTGACCTCCCTAGCTACCAGGTCCACACGCGGCGCACAGAAATATGCAGGCAAACTTCCATGCACATAAAACAAAAATGAATAAACCTTTAAAAAGAAATAAGAAATCTCACTTTTCACTTAATATGTGTGTATAAAGACGGTTTGTTCAACTATCAGTGTCAAGAACTCTGTGTGTGTGTGTGTGTGTGTGTGTGTGTGTGTGTGTCTGAGCCTGAGTGTGTGTGTGTGCCATGTATTTGAAAGGGCCTCTGGCATTTGGAAGAGGACTTAAGATCTCCAGGGACTGCTGCTCTAGGTTTTTTTTGAGATGCCAAGTGGGTGCTGGGAATCAAACCCTGTGCAAGAACAGCCAGTGCCCTTAACCATGGGAGCCATCTCCCCAGGCCCCAGGATGCGTGTAAACTTTAAAATGGGTATGTGTTGCTAAATGGTAAACAAGGGGCTTTCTGAATAGGCAATGATCAGGTACAGCCAAAACCTTCAACAAGAGGCAAGAAGCAGCTGGGTGGTGGAACACTTTTAATCCCAGCACAGAGACAGGAGGATCTCTGAGTTGGAGGCCAGCCTGAGCTACAGATGGAGTTCCAGAATTAACCAGGGCTACAGAGAAACCCAGTCTCTAAAAAACCAAAACCCAATCTAACCCAAACAAAACAAAACAAAACAAAGCTAGAAACTCCTGCCCACTGGGGAAGTCCCTGAAGACCCATTCTGAGCCAGTCTGGTGGGAGGGCAGAGAGCACTTTCTACTTAGCCCACGGTTTTGTTGCTGGTGTTTTGAGACAGAGCCTCATTCTGAACTCCTGAAGATCCTACTGCCTCAGTTTACATGCTCAGGTTACAGGGGTGGGCCGCCTGCTCCCTTTAAACTTGTGAGCTCTACATGTGTTAAACACATTGTTTTCTTTCTTAGGATGGGGTGGAAAACAGTTGTCCTGAAAATAACTTAAAACCCCACGTCCTGGACTCCTGAAGTTGGTTGTCTGCAAACTTGCTGGTTATACTACACACACACACACACACACACACGACACACCTTACATAACTTTGTCGACTTAAAGCTTTATTTGTGTCATAGCAAACCCATTGGCATCTCTAAAACAGCAGTTTTGCTCCTGAGTCACCTGTCTCCTTGGCTTTCCTTATTTTATCAAGTCTATTTTCTCTCCCAGAAGAAAATGTACAATAAACCCCCAACTCCAAGAATCCCAGGGCTTCCCTGTTTTCTTAGGTTATAAAACCACACCCCTGCTTCCGACAAGGAGCATTCCTTCCAAAGGACCAGGCTTGGAACCCCTGAAGAGACCTCAGAAGCCTACCTCAAAGTTGAAAACAGTTTTAGAGCCAGGTGTGGTATCATGCCTGTAATTTCAGCACTTGGGACTTGGAGTGGGGCAGGAGGATTGCTGTGATTGGAGGCTAGCCTGGGTTACAGAGAGAGAGCCTGTGTCAGAAGAAGAAGGGGAGAAAGGATGGAAATTGGGTGGGGAGGGAGAGGGAAGGAGAGAGAAAAAGAAGGGTGTTTGAGTACGTGCCTCAGTGAAGATGGTTCTAGAACTTTCTGTCCATCTGCTCCTTATCTCTTCTCCTCATTTGTCGGCTTTTCCTCACGTTTCCCATCATCTCCACTGTGTACAATGACGATTCTGGCCAATGCCTTTCCACAGGTAATTTGAGGGTGAGGCAAGAATAATGTTTGGGGGTGACCTTGGGTGGTTCCCCTCAGAGGAAGCACTTTCCCAGCTGGGGCCCGCTGAAGTGGAGCCACTGACTTGGGGAAGTCTCACCACTGTATTTTCACTGGAATTTCCCAGCTTGACAAGAACCATGTCTTTTGCATTGTCTTGTCTTTTGCATCTGCACCAGGGAGGGTGGAGGTCTGCTGATGGACCGGGTAGTGGAGCTCATTTATGCTAAGTTGTACCTGCTGGCAGGGAGTGGTGTGAAATCAAAGTGGGATCAGGCACACCTGTCTTGGTTCTTATCCAGCTCAAGGCAAGGAAAGACACTGACAGGTGGGGATGGGGGCAGGGGAAGGGCATGGAGAGGGGATGGGTTGGGGATGGAACCTCGCAGATATGTCTGCCTGTGTGTGTGTGTGTATGTGTGTGCGTGTGAGTGAACTGACCACATGGATGAGTCCACCTCTATGTGTGTTGGGATGGAGGTGGGGAGTGGACCGACCATGTGGATGCTGTCTGCCAGGTTAACCTCACCTGAACATCCTCACTTCAGTCAGAAGTGTGAAAGATCCCCTTCTCCTCTTCTCTTCTCACAGTAGTAGCCCAGGCTGGCCTCGCATTCATGATGCAGCAGAATGCTGGGATTATGTGCATGCACTATGGTTTATGAAGTGCTGGGAATTGAACCCGTGGCTGTGCACTGGGCAAGCAGTCTACCATTCCTAGCTACAGGCACAGCTGTAGAAGCCATTTTGAAATTTTATAAGATAATACAAATCCGAGCTGCTGTGTGGTTTTACAAACATACAGGAGGCTGTCCCTTCCTTTTCTGGTTTGAAGACATGGTATATAAATTGTGCAAAATATAACAGCTAAGGCAGTAAGTGCTTAGGACAGGAATGAGGCTGCATCCGTGGAGGGGGTGATGAACCCTATTCAGCATCCTACACACACTCTGATGGAAGTAGGGGCCAGGTGGGTGGGTGCCGCTGATTTGAGTAGGTGATCAGAGTGAAGAAATGCATGCATGCTCCTCCATTGCCAGTCCTTCAAAGAAAAGAACATTCAGCTGAGAGATTCAAAACTAGTGAGTGACAAAACCCAACTCCAAGGCAACAAGGAAGCAAGCCAGGATGGGGGGTGGGGTGGGGGCTCCTAAGCTCAGGACCTGAAGCTGCCTCAAGTTTGCAGTTTTAAAGAAACCCACAGATGCTCTGCTGTCATCTGCAGACTTACTTATAAGGTTGACGTTTCTCTTTATTACACACAGCGCCTCCCACTGAAAAGGGCCATACATAGTGTGTGTCTTTCGCAGGGTCTCCTGTAGCCTAGGCTGGTTTTGAACTCATGGTGTAGCCTGGGCTACATGTAGCCCATGCTGACCTCAAACTACTCAAGAATGACTTTATGAACCCCTGATCCTCCTGAGTGCTGGGGTTACAGATGTGCACCCCCACACCAAGTTTTTGTAGTGCTGGGGATCCAACCCAGTGCTTCATGTACACCAAGCAAGCACTTGAGCCACTAATATATATATATATATATATATATATATATATATATATACACACACACATACACACACACACATACATATATCCAGTATTGTCACCTGCTTTTGGTCCACAGAGACCAAAGCCAGTAACACCCAGAGGTCCCCATCCCCACCCTCCCCCCACCCCTAGGCAGAAAGGAAGACAGGGCAGAACCAAACACAACAGTTTAAACCCACTAGACCATATCGCTTGACTAACAGTTAAGACAGACTTCTTGTTTGCTCCAAATGAGCATTCACGAAGGTTTCTCAGAACAGCAGAGGATGGTGGCTAACCATAAATCCCAGCAGAAATGAAGAATGGAGAGTCTGCAGGTTATCATTCCCTCGTCAATGTGCCTCAGGGTAGACTTCTCTATTTTTGAAGAATTTTGTATGTACGTCTGTGCCACATCTGTGCAAGGGTCCATGGCCAGAAGAACCGTTAGAGCCCTTGAAGCTGGAGTCGCAGGTGGCTCTGAGCCTTGTGTCACGGCTGTTAGGCCTGAGTTCCCGCTCTTCCTCCCTCCCCCCTTCTCCCTCCTCCTCTCCCCCTCCCTCCCTCTTCTTTCTTTCCTTCTTTATATACTTTTTGAGCAAGATCTCTTGAGCACAGCTTATGTAGCTGATGGTGACTCTGAACTCCTGATCCTCCTGCCTCTGCCTCCTAAAATACACGAATTACAAATTCGGGTTCCCATGCTCTGTGTTTATTTTTAGACT